>NW_022882991.1:600000-803473 GCF_011952255.1 Bombus vosnesenskii
TTCATCCGTGTTTACAAGAGCTCACGATCCACTATATACACGGCAAACTTACCTATATCGCCTTTGAATAATTACCTGTTCGCTTTCACCTAAGAAGCGAGTCGAACTTTGCTCAGAGGGAGCCGAAGGTATTCCATAATAAATCTAATAATCGAGCTAACGGCCCGTAGCTGATCGACGAGGGTGCGTCACACGAAGGGATCGTTCGTTTGCCAAAAGGAAACGTGTCTTCGTAGTTAACATTCCAAAGGGACCTTGAAGAGGATCGAACATTCGATTTGTACGGCAGATTGGATTGACGTAAACTGCCGGAGGATCGTCTTTCCAGGATAAAGTTGTCTGGGGATCAGACGCTGTAAAGTGGTACGGAATTTCGCGAAGTTGATACGCTTTCAACGAAAATCCAGAGTACGCAGAGGATTATCGGGAAGTATCGGAAAATTGGAGACGGTGAAAGAGGCGTTGGAATGGTTGAAAGTATCGTGAAAGATCGAGGATCTTGAAAACGAGTAATAGTGGAGAGAATATTGTAAGCAACGGTAGTGAAAAAGATTCGGTGAGAAGAATTATGCGTATGGATTCCAGTGACTTGCCGTTGGATTTTGTTTATGAGGATTAAATTTCGAATCTTAAATATCAAATAGTCGGATCTACGTAGAATACAAAAATCGTGGGTCATTTGTACGAATCGTGAGAGTCTGGTGGTTATTCGAGTTTGTTGGTAATTGAGACAAAAAGTAAGAAGGGTAGAGGGTTAGAACAAGTGGATAAACGTGACGATGTCGTTGGTGTGAAGAATTATTTAACTGATCAGTACGATCGCGTGATTCTCCAGCGTTTCGTTGGACCGTTTTAAAGACAAGGGAACAGCGAGGGAAAAAGCCGGCAAACTGGATGCTCCAGACGGTGCCTCGCCTTCCGCGCCCCCGCCTGACATTACTGTCACCCAGGATGACCGGTGAGAAGCCTTTAATTTAACTTTAACCATATTCTTTATCTCGCCACAATGCGAGACGTTGATGGGCCACCATCGTGTCGCTGCTGTGTTGAATTCTCGTGGTTTTACTCTGTCCGGTGTTTCGCTCGTGTTTCAACTTTTTGTGAATAGCCACGTCGTTGTAAATAATTGGGCAAGCTTTTGTGTGAACTGCTTAGTCACCTATAATTTCCAATTTTAAATTCTTCTTCACACTCCTAATGTTTAAATTGGTTATCATCCGTTATTACGTGTATAATGTTTTAGTTTATTTTCTTAATTCTCTTACGGTCTTCAAATTCGATATCCCTATTCGACTAGATCGCGCTGTGCGTATTTCTTTCATTTATACGATTCGCATCAGGATTCGATGGTAATTGCGTTATATAAAAGGAATTGATATATCTGTCTTCTTAAGTGGTAAATTAAAATAAAATTCTCTTAATTTTTACTTACTTTCCATTTACGTTTTGTTTACATTTCTGAACAAGAAACGAATCGAACGTCTATTCGGCCTGTTATGTTAATACACAGAAACAGTTCGTAGAACAATTGGAATTAGTAAATTCTAAAGCGCTAATTGTGTTCTATGGTTATGCAAAACTACAGATCGTAATATAGATCCTTAGAAGATCATTCACATCCGTTCCCTCATAAATTATCATATATTTAAAGCTAACTTCCTGGAAAGAAGCTAATTCAGCGTCGTATAGATTTTAGATCGCCAGATAGATTATTATTCTGAAATAAGCTATTATTTTTTATCCTCTTAACGTATTCATTTCGTACGACACGGATCCGACACGTATTCTTAGATTATGTAACTATCGCAAAACTGTGAAAAATTTCGTAATAATTTTTCTAATATAAGATATTTTGTGAACATTTTTTACTGATATACGGTAGTAATTAACGTGCAGGAAATAGACATGGGATCAGTAGCGAGCTTAAATATTCTTTACCATCATGGTTCAAATAACGTTAGGATAAAATCACCGATGTGCATCCATAATTCAGAAAATGTCAGAAATATTTTCGATACAGTAGATTGACTTACCGTATTAATTTTATGGGTAACGATATTTCGATGACCTAGTTTATCCAATATTTGAACGCCCACGTATTTTTAGTATTAAATCATATCGCTTTATAAAAAATTTTAATCACTACGTTTTAATTTACTCGTTCGAACTGACTGAAGTAATTAGAAATTTCATACGAAGTAGCTTTTATTTTTGCTTTTCGATATTGCTACCTCGTAATCAAACTCGAGCGCATTCTCTACGAATCCTAAAATAATTATTTATTTTAATAAGGGCGCGCAGGCCTTTAATTTACGCTTCCAGTGAAATCCAAGAGTGCCAAATATGTATAATAATCACGGCGGAGAGTGGCAGATTATTAAAGTGAAAAGTAATAACCGTGTCAAGCGTAGGCTTTAATTCAGAAAGAAACGTGTTAGGTGATAGGGAAACGAGCAAAAACTTCTCGTTCGTGAACTGGTGCGTAATGGTAGAAAAGCAAAAAGCCCCTAGATCATTTTCCTCCCCGGTGATCGGATGGAAATATTTGCAAAGGAATTCTTGTGCAATTATTAAGGCTCGTATTTCATCCGGATCAAAGTGAAAGTCGCCTCGAAACATGTTAGTTTTATAAATCATCCCGAGTTTCATAAACTGACTTCTTTTGGCCTCGTATTTCATTCTTCTTTCCTATTGTTTCCTTTTCTGTCCATTTTAACATTGTTCTTGATGTTAAATTATATAGATATTTGCTAGTTTCTTCTTCATCTATCAATTTTAAGTAGAAATTTCATATTTCTTACATTTTCCATATAAAAATCTTTGCTTTTCGTGTACAATTATTGCCAAAAAGTTTCGACCACGATACAGTATCGTTATATTGTGCAGAATTTGTGTGTGTATAGAAATTTACCATCTTCCTTACCTATAATCACTCAGTATGCAATCGGTGTTCACGAAAGAAACCTAAAAAATGTTTAAAATTTTTACATTTTCTTTTATCTTCGTTCTCCGTCATCAATAATTTCTCTCATCATTAGTTTCATCAAATTGTCAATAATTAATCACACAGGCCTTGACACAATATTAATAATCTCACAATCAATAATAATCGCGCAGAAAGGTCATCAAAAATGAACCAGACCTAACAAGAATTGCTACATCGTCCTCTATTTTTCATTTCTTTCGAATTACGCGTAGTCGATATCATAATTATTAATACGACATTACGCAGTCAACGATGATCGCACAAAAAAAATTCTCAGAAATTGACTACATCTTAACGAAAATATATGTAAGGAAAGGTTGAACGAAGGAAACAAGAGAGTCGGTAATAATTAAGCCAAAACAATATAAGTACGCCCACGGCTCGTATTCACGGGGCAAAGTTATACGAACGCAACGTGGTGCAATGCACGCGCATCCATTCATCAGAACAAACTGTACAAAACAACGTGCAGGGAGAACGCAATGGAATGTCGAAGCATTTCATGAATATTCAGGCACGTCGAAGCTTCGTGTGGAGTCGTCATCGAGCCTCGATCGGTCTCGATCAATCTTCTCGCATCGAACACAATTGACCTCCACGAGCTTTTGCAGTATTATCGATTGTCGAGGTTTTCGGCTGGCATTGTTGTTCCACGGCTGTCACGGGTGCGTGCACGTGACACGGCATTGTCAATAATACGCGTCACGTTTCAATCCCTGCTCCGATAAACAAACGAGTCGATCCCATTACGAGGGAGCTTTGAGATCCGCTGAAAATCCAGTTCCAATGTCAATGTGTCCCGAAATCGAGGATGATCAAGCTTTCTGTCGTTTGTGATTGAAGCTCCAGACTGTTCGATGATCGCGAATGCAAGATCCGTCCAAGCTTTTCCCTTTTTTCAATTCTCGAAGTAAAATTTGTTTGTCAACTTCTATGACAAGAAGAATAAAATACAGCGGCTAAGAAATAGGTCCAAAAAATTAGATCCAGTTATATTAGATCTCTTATCATTTAATAAATTTTGTAAAACTTGATAAAATATAGAACTTGATAAAAGAAAAAAAATGCTTCATTGGAAAATACGACAGTGTACCAATATCATTTGCAATTTTTCGTATGAAGATATGAGTTATAATATATCTTGTAATAAGAGTATTTATTTAACAAAATTTGTTCCATTTTTGCACATAATGAAAACAAAGATGAATAATATATGTTTATGCGCAACATATATTTATAAACGTATGTCTGTCACTCGAGATGGCAGTATTTTAATACTAATTTAATAACAGAACTTTCGTGCAACTACGAAATTTCACGAATAATACATATACTACAAAACAGTACATTAAGGATTAATTTAATTTTGATTATTTTCGAGTTAGATGCGCCATCTCGATGATACCGGGAAGATTTTTCCGTGCGCATTTAATGCATCGAGACATCGTGTCGGTTCAATTTGAGTTTCTTCGCTGTGTTACGTAATCAGTTTTCACTCTGTTCTGCTGACACTTTGATGCAACTGTTTTCAAAGGAAGCTTTTATATAAAAGATTCACGTAATTCTTGAAGAAGAGAACAGGGCTGATTGTGCAACCTATTACAAGTTGACGCGAGCAATCGATCGTCACCGTTTTGAAATCTTTTTGTCCATCTCGGGTTATTGCCTCGTCGTCGACTGTTTTTATCAAAAGGTTTTCAATGAATCAGACAAATATTTGAGCATCTCATTCGTTAAAACCAACGATTAAATAATCATGTTTCGTTCACAATAATATCTGTACAAAAAGATGTATTACACAATTTTACTATGGATTACGGTTGTTTGCGTGTCCATGTAATTTAAGTGCACCACAGAATGTACATAATACGCAGAAAAATACAAAGCATCCAGAGTGAAATGCTTGTTATGGCAGAAAACGAAACAATTTTTCATTTAAGCTTAATTATATTTCTTTAGCGTGTTTGGAAAAATGTGAATTTGTATAAACCCTCACAGTCTGTATATCACCGTACACATTTAAATTAATACAAATAAGTTTTTCAGATTTTTTAAAAATATTCTCACTGCGGCTACGAAATCTACCAAAATTTCATACACGTGCGTATCTACTTGTTTTCATTATATCATATTAATTAAAAGCACGAATACAGTATAACCCAACGAAGTTTAATATGAGTTTCGAAGCATCCTCGTTTATTTTTTCAAAGATACACCACACCCTCGTGACGAAATGAAGAGCGATTTTTAATTACACGAATAAATACAGAAGAAAAGAACTCCCGTGGACGACGTTCTCAAATTGCAGGAAGAAATTGAATGTAGGTGGGGCCAATTCTATTTTCATTATTTCCACGTGGCATCCTTGATTTCCTATTTCGATAAAGGGTGCTGGCACCCTGTCGAGGGTTCCTGTCAGTTTTTATAATTAAATTTCTCTCGGGGAGGAAAGTTGGTCATGGAAGATACACCCTTGAGTGTTTCAACATCAGAATCCACGTTGCTTTTGACTGTATTTTAATGGCACCAATCTATCGACCATTCCTTTGATAACGTTTATAGAATAACTTATCGATTTCCTATTGGTCTCCAGAGCCGCCGTGTGTTTTACTTTATATCAACGTTTCGTGGCGACTTTAAAAAAAGAAAAAATATAATTAAAAAAAATGTCGAAGCACGTGTTGCGCCGTGCACGAAAGAGAAAGGCCAGAGTGTTTCATTTGCACAAGCGCAAGCTCTTTTTTCTCTCTTGGGCGTTGAACAACGAATAAATTTAGCACGGACAATAATTAATAAGAAGATTTTGTTTCGCGCACGAGCACTTCCGTCACTGTTAACCTTGTTTCATGTGTAATAGTCGCGTTACGCTTAATATCACGGTAATTAAGAAAATTTCCGCTAATTGTGAAAATGTGCTCCGGAAGGAAACGCACAGTGTTCGTTTGATAACAGGTTTTGTTAAACGAAAACATAGATGCTGACTGTTTCTCATAATTAAACGACTGTACGTGTATTTTTAATAACAGTTGTGTACATGTGTTTTTATCGTAGCAAAATTTTTGCGCTAAAAGGAAATACCCAACGTAGATTGGTTTTTCCGCAGTCGAGAGACTTGACATTAAATATTTTTCTCGACAGATATAATCTCGTGACGAAGGGACGCGATATATGTGTAGACGTGGCATAAAATGGAAGAACGGAAAAACTGTAATATTGCATAATAAATTATGCGTCAAATAAAAATACTGTTACGTTTGGAACGATCGTTTCGAGTCACTGGATTCTTACTTTTATAAAATAACTAGTAGACACGGTGCACTGAAAATTATCGGTATGATCGTCGTTAGTGTAAGCGAAGAACGTCGTAAACGTTAAACATAGTGTTGTCTCGATGTTTCATTATTTTGCTTAAAGCATTTACGAAGGAATGTGATTACGTAATGCGAGAAACATTTGTCAGATCCGACACGTAAATGAAGAAAGATCCGACAAGAAGGAGAAGAAATACATATGTTGGATTAACAACAATCGAGTATTTTATTACCAGTCCACTTATTATGAATTATTACAAAAAGCTTGAAAAATCGTACTTTATGTCTTTTTTCGTGGCAGAGATAGCTGCCTAATCAATTGTAATAATTGTTTGATATGTTTAATAGTATATTTCATTTGTTTATCTAAATTGACGAGTTTCCAGCAATCTTTAAATCCCATACCATCTTTTTCTTATTGTAAATCCAAAAGGAATTAAAGTAGTCTTCTAACTACATTTTGATTGGTAATCCTTTCACTATCAACGCTATTTACACGTGAATCCAGAAATTATACAGGCATTTCCTCTCTAAAAGGATGCATGTACCTTCTCTACTCTGTGTATTTACAGGAAATTAAAAAAAAAACAAGATACATAAAATATATGTAGTAAAATAAGATAGATGGTATATCGAAAATATAGTACGCGCTGTAACATTTAATAGATAAAGCAATTTTCTATTGAAATTCTACTTATTCATAAAAATATGAATTTGCATAAATATTCAAATAATAGTGTGGCCACCGTATCAAAGCAAGATCGTAAAGATGAACACAGTAGAACGATCTGTGGTGCAGCAGGCGAAACTCGTGCCTTTAATTATTATCGGCCAACCCGGCGGCAATTATGCTTCGACGTCCTGACCAGTCTTTCAGTCACCCCGACGCGACGGCGCTGATAAATTTTTAATCGGGCAAGCAAAGAAACGAATGGGGCTGCGACGCATCGGCTGTAGTCTCAGTCACCAATTTAGATTATGATCTTCGGCATTATACTGATAAAACGATAGGGTTCTCTGGATTCTCTAATAATAGTTGCGCGCGTTGTTGATCACACTGTATAAGGGGGTTCGTGGATACGTAGTGCCGCGTAAATGCGAAGGAGGGTTGTCGAGAAAACCTTGTTTGCCGTCAGCACGTGCTGTTCCACACCCTATCGATCTCTAACTAAATTAAATGGCTGGCGTACTATTGCTTAGACATCGAACGAGAAACGACATTCTCGCTCTATTCGCTACAGACGAAATCTTCAGCGAGAAAGATCCTCGTCCGTTACTGTTCTGGTTGCGATGCGATTTTGTCGATTTCTTGTCGATGATTGGATAACTCGTGGGTTTTTATGGAATTTTATACTGTTATGAACAGAAGTACAGAAATGGGAACTATATACAAAATTTATTTCTGTCGTTAAAAATTATTCAAAGTATTTGAATATTTTATATGTTATTATTTTATATATTATTTTATATATTGTAATCTGTGAACTTTTGCGTCTTTAAATATATTAAAGAACAAACGAATTCTTATTATAAGATTTTATGCTTTACGAAGATGCCCAGAATTTCTTATCCATAAAATACAAAGAAAATTCTCCTAAAACGAGCGCCTTCTGTCACATATAACCGAATACAGAAGACAAATATTTCAATATGTTAAGGATAGACGCATTATGCCACCCTCCTCGTTCAGCCTTCACCCCAAACGGGAAACCTTAACCTTCTATAACATCATATGCCTTGGATGTTACGTATGTAACCTCATCCATATTTGACAAGACTTCTTCTGTTTACTTGTCAACGTCCCATCGCATTATGTAATCTGTCTGTTCACTTATTAATATCTATTAACTTATAAACTATAACAAACTATATCGTACCATAGAAAGGAGCCAGCGATGCTTTCTACAAGTACAAAATAAGCTACGTTCTCTTGTGAAACTCTGAGAAACTCTAACCGATTCCTTGCCAAACTCAATTTTTTTACATTGACAAACCTAAAATAAGTTTCGATTTATAAATCGACGACACCACCGAACAAACGTCCACCAGCAGTTACAAGAGCAAGTCAAGTTAGCTCGTAGCTCCAGCATTCCAGCGAGTCTGGAAACGCGGAAAATACCGTTGCCAGGAAACTCGAGGGGAGAGAAAGAAAGAAAGGAGAGCTCGATTCCGCGAAGCCGCGTCGTAAAACGATCGAATCTCGAAAATTAGAAGCTTAGAAGAAATCGTTCGACGAGCGGCGTGCACCAGCACGGAATGTACTCGCTAGCCTTGGCTCGTAAGACGGGTTTCAGTATGCTCGCCACTGCATTTCGCTGGATGTACGCGGCTAACACGGTACGTGCTGCGAAATCCTGACCGAGATGCACGAGCATCGTCGATCCTGCGTTTCCTTTCTCGATGTATGTATACGCTATCGTTCATCAGCGGATATCGGAATATTTTGGTAGGTTTATAGCAACAACGTGTGAATTGTACGAAAACGTACGAATTAATGGGAGATTGATAATTGAAAGAAACATTTATAAGAATTTTCATGGAATCATTGGATCGTACGTTTAAATGGGATATTAAAGGCACATCAATAATATGTTCTATTAGTTATTATACAGGATGATTCCAGTAACTGAGAAGTGTTACTTTTGCCGATTTGCAGCAACGATATATGAATTGTACCAAAGTGTACGAATTAATGGGAAATTAACGATTGAAGAAATATTTATAACATTTTTTGTTGAACCACCAGATTATATTAATATACAACGCTCTGTATGGAACCATTAGACTATACATTTAAATTAGCTGTTAAAGGAAATGGCAACAATACACGTTATTACTTATTGTACGGAATGATTTCGAAATCATGGTACAAGCAGAAAGGACACGATTTCTCGTGTAAAAATAAATCGAAAATGTGCTTCGTGCTCGACAAAGAAAAGTTCGAAAACATGTACGTTTTATGTAAACGAAGTTGTCTAATTTGTTCATTCGAAGCTTCGTTTTTGAGAACATGAAGCTCGACCATGTTTAGTTAAGGTACACGCGAGCTGGGTACTCGACAAACTTTGAAATCCGATTTTTTCGAATACAAGGGCGTATTATAGCAACTTGGGGTAAGAACAAGAGTTCGAATACTTCTGAACGATAGTGTATTTCGCTATACCTTTCTCCTTTTGCCACCCATATGAAATTCCTTCCTTCTTCTCAGCGCCGTACTCGCGTTTCGACTTTTCGTGGTAACTTTGTTTCGCGACAGTAGGTCGAACTGTCGAAACACCGTCAACTATGAATAATGCATGTCACGGGACATAGTCTCCGTCGAAAATTCGATTCCGTCGTTGCGGTGGAATAAATTGCTTCTCCTTCTCTTTCTTTTTGCCTTAATCAACGGGTAATTTGCTCTCTTTTTACGAAGATACTGTTAAAACGCTGGATAATGGAATTTGACGAAAAGAATTTTAAACTGTCTTACTCTTACTCTTGTATATTCGTGTGATTGTCGCGGAATATGTGATGATTTAGGAGAAGCGAGAATACGCGTAGCACATGGTAGTTAACCGACGTGTAGATAGCAAAATCGCAAAGTACTTATCTTTGAAATTGAAACTAAAGCAAGCGGAAACAGACGAAACGTTAAAAATTATTTGTATATTTCATTAATTATTTATATACAAAATAGACATGCGATGTATTTTGAAGCAAGAAATGCATAACACGTATATGCTTCCTTTTTCTTCTAATTCTCTCGCCATGTTCATTCCTTTTGGGACGCGAACTTGACGTGACAGCTATCGTATAAAGCATCAATATCTGTTAATAGCAATTTCTATAGTACTTGACAGTACTTGAAAACTTAATTACTACATCCAATATAAATTCCTAATAAAGTGAAAATTATATTATAATGAGAAATATTACGAATAAATGGACTATTTAACTAACATTTAATCATGAAAATAATCTACTTCTCATTGAACCAATTATAAAGTATCCATTGCGCCAATCCAGATATCATAACAGCCGAAACTCACGTAACATTTCGAACCAAGTACGGTCTATCCGCAATGCAGAAACATTAGCTATCCGCATAAATCACACACACTATTGTACCACACTAAAAGCTGTAGAGAGAGGGACAGGGGTAATCGTGATTTCTGTACCGATATAATACCGTCGTCAAGATTCGATTTTTATTTAATTCCGTGGTGAGGTTAAGGTTACGTGGATCTCTTCCGGAAAATTCTATATCGGCTTTCAACAAGTGCGGCTGAATGAGATTTTAAAGGCGAGTAAAACGGGTGCACGTGGCCGCGTTCATTTCCGCGTGATGCCAATCCATTGGCACGTGAATCTCGTTTTCGCGACTGCGTACAATAGTAAAGCTAAATGCACGGGTCAGAATTCCATAATTAAACAGGACGAGGCAAGCGATATCCCTCGTTTCCACGCAGAATGTTCCATCGAATTAGTTTGTTACAATTTATTGCCGGTAACGTTATCGGTTACGCGGGTGCCTCAGTATTATTAATATTTTCGGATAACGTGTATCTGTCCGACCAATAATTCCATGCTGGAGATTAGCGAATTTGGATATACGGTTTGTACGTTCCACTTTTGACCTCGTTTTGAATTTAGTTTTCGGAGAGAATCTGATTCAACGTGTTTACCTCTGATTAGGTTTTGATCATTATTTACAGCGCTATGTTTTAACGAATATTTTTCATGGAAAATCTGTCTGTTTCTGTATCGTAAAACGCTACTTGTATAAATGATTACATAAATTGTTACGAAAGTTTTTTCTTCAAAATTTCCTGCCTCTTATTTTGGTACCGTAAAAAGAAATGTGCATAAATTTCGTACTAAACGTAGTCACTAAATGGGATGTCATTAAATAACTTGATCACCCGAGGAAGGCAGTGTACTACTGCTTATTAATATTAAACGCGTGGTATACGTTTTTTTAACAAGCACTTATTTTCGAATAAAAAAATTCTAAAACGAATTTAAAAAATAAAATAAGATTTAAATAGATCTGTTTAAATTAGATCATCGTTCGAATAAATGAATCAAAATAAATAAAATTTAAAGTCTAGTAAGTATCTCATCATATAGAGAAACAGAACATTATAGTTAAACAAAAAAATCCCAATCATAGCATTCTAACTTCGATCGAATTCCTGCAACAAAGCTTCTCATCGCGTGCATTAACCCGCGAGCAAAACCGCCACCGGCATCCTCCCATTCTCGGTCAAAGATAGTCATAGCTGTAGGGCTTGTCCATTTTCAACCGCTATCGATACCTTATATAAATCCCGCAAAGACTTCTCTTTTTCCTCTCAGCGTTGGAATTCCAAGGAGCTGCAAATGTCTCGTGGAATCGATTCGAGTTCTCGTATAGTAGGTGGAAGTGATATAGCGAAGCCGTAAAATCGGTCAGTAGTTAAAGTTTACGAATTTGCTGATGTCACCAATTAATATTTACCTAGAGTTTCGCTCAGGATCCTACGATGTCAATTCGAAACAGTTCTTGCTTCCTAGTACATCTACAAAAATTGTCTCCTTGTGGAAGAAAATAATTATAATCCATTTCTAATTTACATTCTGAAAATTTCGATTTTATGAAAGTAGAAATAAGAACCGACTAAAGTACCTGCGTACGTGCGAGTTAACTCTCAAATCGTACCGTTGGATCCTAGATAACTATACTAATTTACATCAGATTATTAAAATTTAAGGTATCTAAATTCATTTTGTATTTTACATTCTCCGCGATAGAGATTAGCGATACAAATAAATTGAATTAAGAATTCTAAAATTACGTAATCTCAGACTGTTACAGTCTCCAACAGCCTAACGATATCATTTGAGTATTAATACAAGTTGCAAACTTAATCCACTTCGACCTTCGCGATTTTACAACCTCGCTATATCGCTTCCACCTACTATGTATATATATATATATGTGTGTGTGTGTGTATGTGTGTGTCTTGATTCGATTTACTCTCTGGTAGCCACGTGGCCGAACGTCCTCGCGGTTTGCCAGCACGCAAGACACGAGGCTGCTCGCACGTGCCACGATTAACAGATGCAAGAACTCGTCTGATCGTCTTTCGGTATAACGGGGAGAAAAAATAAAAACGCCGGTTAAAGGGGGTGGGGGGGGGGGGGGAATAAAAGTTGGCGGAGAAGAAGGGTCTTTAGACTCTATTGTTCGACGTGATCGCGCCATTGCCGCGTTTATTATCCTTTGTACCGTGTCGAGGCTCGTTGCCAGAAGGCCCTCGGGATCGCCAAATTCGATGAACTGTTTGCAGCCACTTAGATCTGTAGCCTGTGTGCGATAGCACCCTTTCATCAAGGGAGATCTTTTGTAGGACCAGAGTGGCCTGCAACCGATTGCAAACATTCGTAGTTCCGCTCCAACCGGAAGGATTACATTGTTCTCGAGTGATACGTGTCTGTCCTACCACCCTCTCAAATTCGCTGTTTCTTTGTTTCTTACTTTTGTTGTGGTTAATTCCAGTGCGATTTCACGCCGCATACGGAGATTCTCTTTCGTTGTCGAATGAGAGGGACGCAGAAGAGATTAGAGTTATAGATATGCGGATTTTTCTGCGAACTCATAATTTTGAGAATATAATTGAAAAAATAGAACCTTCGTAGAAAATTGTTTTACCCGTTGACGTCTGGACATTTTATGTATTTTTTCATATTACGCGCATTCTCTGTAATTTTGCATTTTCAAATTTCCTATAAAAGCATAAAGGTCTACAGTTTATTCATAGGTATATTAGGACAGTTACTGGTTGGATAGTTACAAGTTTGGTTTTGAATAATTGCTCGAAGATTATTACTGCATCCGACATCTTATATAGCGGAGAATCTACTTACTCTAATATTAAAATAAAATAACACAATATAACATATATAAAATATACGTCCTCTTTCCTTCACCGCGATCGTAGGTCGCAATCTCGAAAGTTGGATCGGCAGCATTTAACGAGCAAGATCGTATCTTTCCGGGAAAACGCGGTGGTTACTTTCGCTCATGAATAGATCGCGGATGTTTACACATTTATGGAAAATTTAAAGATGAAAAAATTCGCGGAATGCATACAACGTGCTAAGCTATATAAAATATTCAAAGTAGAGTGCTCACTGCAATATCTACCGACTGCACTGAATTATCATTTAAGATTCGTTTCTTTATTTATGTTCATAGAAATATGGATTTGCATAAACATCTGCAGTCTAGTCATGAATAATTGATCAGTAAATGCAATTATGCGATGTTTATTCTCGTTGATCCTCGTGTTTACTGTAGATATTTGTTAATAAATTTTATGCGGAAATGGTGAATCGTAACGGATGCGTAATGAATTCTTCTTCGTGAATGGAAAATTCATTTCATTGAAATTCATTCCATTAGAAATCTGCTGAATTACAATCGACGAGACGGTTAATTATTTTTATTATTTTTGGCGACATAAAAATCTTTTCTATACATAGCGAATAGCATTTTATACATATCTATACTGAAACCGAGCGATCATTTTTCCCAACCACTTTTCACGAAGTGATATGTTCTATTCACGTATGTGCTCAAAATAGAAAATTCGCCAAGAGTGGCTCTTTGAAAACCGCGAAGAAAAATCACGGAGTGCAGCGAATTATACGTCAAAGTGACACTAGCTGTTCCGAAAGCGGGGTCATCATGTGGAAACCCCGTTTTCGCGGTCGTGCAGAAACTTTTTCACGGCAATTTGTCCACGGGGGTGGAAAACGAGCCGCGAGTCGAGTTCGTGAGGACTGTGGAAACTTTTTTAATATAAGGATTCGGCCGAGGATTCTCCTCGTGGCATCTGCACGAGGCTCGTTCACTTTTCGTCTAGTTATTTTGCATTCGAGCGAAACTTTCGTCGTCGTCGAATAAAACAACCGTCGGATTCTGGATCCATTTCAGAAGTCACCGGCCAAACGACGTAAAGTCGGGACAAACTTTTCAATGGTCACTTAATGGATTCTTTCTCTCTGGTTCGAAAGGACCATTCAGTTGCTCGACGTTAATTGTAATACGGATATATACAGGGTGTCTAAAAAGGAAGACGATATTTATATGGCGTGATTCTAGATAGTAGGGCAGCGAAGAAAATCTATGTACAAAAATTGTTTGAGGCTTATTTTGTAAATTAAAAGCAATTTTATTTTACTCTGAAAATACATTTTTTTCTTCTTCTGTTCGTAAGTATCGAAACGCTTGTAAAAGTGGAGTAGATATAAGGAATTATTAGGTGTTACGTATTAAGACGTTTAGATATTATAAAGATAAGATCTTACGTAAACGATGAATTTATATATTAAATGTTATAATAAGAGATAAACTGCATATATTTTTAGGAAATTATCAACAGCTTTAAGAAGTTAATTTATTTTCGTATCTTAGATTAAGGTAGATAAGGATTGTAGAATCTAAAATACGTAAAGGATGTCTAACGTCGTAATAAAAATCTTAGATATCTTTATGATGCTGGGATTAAATCTTTTCTTGTACATTTCTTGTTATTTGATTTCAGATTTTATTTTAGATTTTATATCACGTATGAAGTTTCTCGAGCTTTGTGTTTAATTCACTCAAGACTTTTACAATAAGATTTAAGGAGTCGAAAGAGGCATCATTTGATCCTTAACCTATCACGTACTTCTTGTAACTTGTACAAATGGCTTTCGCAAATTCTTAGCTCGTTATCTCACGTAAACGTACAATTCGGTCAATTAATTATTTGCTTAATAATTTGATCCAAGCATTACATCGTGTACGAAATCAAGGTATATCCTGATACTAACGAATCGTAGCGTTATATCAAGCTATCCAAGCTACTTGGTTGCTGCTTCTTAATTGAGAAGGGTATGGCTTTCTAGGGAGAGGGAAAATACGCGACGGTAAAAAAAATGAAAAGATTTCGTATTCAAAGAGCTCTTTGTCGGAACAGTCTACCCTGAGCCGTGCATTTTACCTTTGGCAAGAACGCGAATACCACCAGTTGGACGAAAGTTTGCGTTTTTAATTAACCGGCTGCGGTACCGCGCCCTTCTTCCACGGCTGGTATTAGCGAAATGGAATCTGTTAATCGAAATGCTGTATACTTCCGTGCAATTCCGCAAAAATGTGTTTTTAATAGCCCACTGATATATTTTAATACAAAGTCTTCTATGAGTTGGAAAACTCGTTATATTCTTAAATAATGTTCTTCTCTGAAGCGAATTTTCGCGTAAGAAAATCAATGTAGAGTGACGATAAAAATATAAATTTGAATTTTGATTTTCAAAGTAACATTCATGAGGAAACAAAGGGTCAATGTCTCCCTCAATGAACACTCTAAAAATCAAGCATACAATACATCCAAGTAATTTCTCAAAAAAAGAAGTAATCGCTGCTATTAACGAAAGTATTTGGAGAAAAATTTAGTGAATTTTTTGGAGAAAGATCATATCCAATAAAATGGCACTCTTCCTTCATTCTCTTTTTCGAGTACTATTTCCAATGGCACATTCAAATTACAATACTTATCCCACGAATGCACCGTATCTTCGTTTCTGATGGCCAGCTTTCAGAATTCAAAAATTACCCTCATAATGCACCCGGGATTGCAGTAATTCGTTTCATTCGGAAAATTATACCTCTACTTTACTTCCTTCAGCGGAATATCCGTTAGCCCGTGGACGTAGTAACACGTTGTTTTACTACATTCCTGCTATTTCATTACACGTCAATGCACTTCTTGCGGGATGAACGACGACAGTAACGATTCAACTGAATTTACCGATATTGGATATGAGGTTGTTCGTTTGAATTTTATGAAACATCATGTATTTCTGTGTTGGATGTAATTAGCGTGTTCTATGAAATAAAAAATGCGAGGAAAATAAAGTAAAAATTCAATTTCAAGTTTTCACCACACTGCTGATTTTTTTGTAAAATCATACTTTCATGGGTATTCTATAATTAATTATTTATAAATCGCGTTGTATCTGTCTTCATAGAATTCTTTTTATTCATCTATTTTAATGTTATCGCTAGACAAATTGATCTTTTTACTATCTTATTTCTAAAATTTAAGATCCTTTCTTAATTGTTTTTACTCATGTAAACGATTCCCAATTTATTCCTCAAAATTTTTATTAAATGTCATCCAACGATATTATATTTTCTTAATAAAATATATACTTCTATAAATGCTTACATGCGTTTTATGTTTGTAACATACACATCTTCATAAAAAAATTATTTAATTTTTTTTTAGATACACGTATGCGCCCCATGTAGTGACAAAATTAACATCACCTAAAATAGAAGGTTGCCCACATGAGTGACACTGTCGCTCAATAAACCACCCATTACTTCAGACCCACATACTATACATTCAGTAAAATTATCACCATCAACTCCCACAGTTTTATTTTTCAATGTGACCAAGTAGTTACAATCTACTTCAACTCGTATTTTCTATCCCACTTGCAATTTAATTCTCTTTTATCCTTTTAACAAAGGCTTTGTGACACTGTTTAGTCGGTATTAAAAGATGAATTAGTTTATTTTGTCCATGGAAGATGCGAAGCTATCTCAATATCATTTACAGCGTAAATGCTCAAGTATATTTCATGCCAGTACACGATATCTTTCGAAACTAAATGAGATTCAGTGACGAAGGAATTATATTAATAATTACATTAATTGATGAATTTTAAAGGCAAAAAAATTTTTAATCGATGAATTAATTCGACTTCATGAATTCAGAGACTACATAAAATAAAGCAGATATGTAGATATGTCGACAATGTAATATTTATAGCTTCTCATAAATTTAGTATATGCAGTTTCAATCGATGTTTAACTAACTTTCCGGCAATAATCTTTAACTCTCAAATCTCCAATTAAAAGAAATCTCACTAACTACGATTTTTCACGTTCACAAGGATCTAGTAGACTAGTTAGAAGAAATTAAGACACGAAGGTACAGATCCGATATAAATTAATTCTCAAAGTTCCAATAAAGATAAAAATCTCTAATCAGTTATAATGTCTCGTTGTTACAAAGGACCGACTACAAGCTTAATTCAAAATTCGCACGTCATTACCGTGATAGCACTAATCCTCGAAATTCCCAAAGCGGCTTGTCAATTTCACGATAACGAGAGCACAATGTAGCGGCGCACAAAGCAAAAGTGCATCGAGGTGCAGCGAAACGGCCGATTGGCTCCAGAACCATCGCGAACGTTTTATAGCATATACATGCTGTATCTCGCAAGTACATACTATCTTGGTTGTTCTTCCACGCCTTGGCGTTGCCACGGTGCCTTTTACTTACCATCCGCTCGCCATTAGCATGAAACTCGCAAACCAACGGAAAACCATCGTCCAAGTGTCACACTTGCACTGATCGCGCTATTAATCCTGCTTTTCACTTTGTTTCACGTTCATCTTTGTCCATCCTTTTTCTCCTTTTTCTTTGTTGCACGATGGTTTCGTTGCACGAGAACGACCATCGTGAATGAGACTGGAAAATCGCTCGGTTCACGGAGGACACTAGAGAAAAGTCGGGGTCACTCGGTTTCAGGATCGATCATACGCGCCTTTAATGACGTGTTCTGGTAAAAGGAAGTTAACGTGTGAAAACTCGTCGAGATAAACGCGTTTAAAGCTTTGCGTTCTCTACTGGGATTGTCTGTGTTTGCTTTTCAACTGTTTTAGGTTCCAAAAAACAGCAAAACAAAAGAAGATACACGCACATTCTACCTCTTCGACGAAATAAAATGGTCTATCTTTTTATCTTTTTAATGGTGTTTTCTTTTTAAAGGTCATTTCTATCAATGTAATAAATAATAGACTTCTTTCGCTCGTTTTTCGAAGATGTTTTGTAATATTTATTGACGTATCGCATAATTGCTTATTTCTATTGCTAAATACATAATTTTAATTGCGATTTGTGAAATCAATATCTATTTTATGAAATCTATTTCGTAATTAGGAGAATATCTAATTTAGATTGGTCTCATTGGAAAGAGCATGCTTCTGTCTATAGAGACACATGAAAAAGTGAAAATCGATTCTTTCCCACCTTAACCCCTCTTTACTTGAGCACGTCACACATAAATATGTCCTGTACCTTGGGAACTGTAACGCGTGTTCGATTAAGTTGCAATACTTTGTTTTTTCGTTCGAGTGTTACGGGGTGTGACAAAGAATCGAAAAAGCTTTATTTTAACACATATCCGACCGGAAGACGAAGTTTCGTCAATTCATCGCCAATCGACAACGATCAAATGACGAATATTCGTTGATAAATAAATAACTCTGGTTTCCTTCGATCGAAATAAATTAAAACGAGATCTCTGCTATATGGTTTCTATATGAAACATAGCGAATCCGCAAATTGTATCAAAAAACGCCAGCCTTTGGTGGGATATGTGTTAAGGTTGAAGGGATTAAAGGGAGAAGGTGAAGGGCAAGGGTGATCGCGAAGTGGAGGGTAGATCGAGGGTTGAAAGCTGTGATATTTAATTTGTGTGGTTATTTTTACGGTTGGTGTATTTTTATAGACCAATTTTATTTTAATCACGCGCGGATTCTGATATTTGATATTTGGTTGGATATCTGATTTTTGATTGAACATCCGCAGTTTATTCTTCGTGTAAGGCTAACACCGTAATTTTGCATATAACTGGAAGATTTATAATAACAAGTAGCCTGTGAATTTTTATGCAAATCCATATTTTAATGAACGTAGATGAATCGACGGTTTAATCGTCCAGAGTCTAATAAGTATTTCTATAACTCATGTACAAGTTCTTCGTTGTCCATGGCTATGCGACTTAGCCTCACTCGCTGATATTCTTCGAGCATATTACGAATAGATATTCATTTGGATTTCGTGGAAGTGTCAGGCTGCGAGCGATTAGCATCCTTTCGTTATAATGCTACACGCTGCATAGAAATGTACTTCGTTCTATGAATAATTCTAGAATGTTAGACTAGCGCTCCTCTTTGTGATCAGCAATAAAATTTCAATGAAACGAGCCTGTCTTGTTTGAAAAAATACTCTTATAGGGTATTTTTAGACTTCTTATAGACATAATTTTTGCCAAGATACAAATGTTTAATGATATAATTTTTTAGATACGTTATACTGGTTGTGAGCATTTTCGAACTGGAGATTTTCCTCAATCTTATTTGCTTGTCCGAAGGCATTTACGTTTTAAGATTAGAATTTTAAATTTTCAATTTTTCGTAAACGCATAAAAATTCGCAGTCGATTAATAAGTTATAGTCCTTACATCTTTGTATCGGTTTAATTCAAATTCTATATTAATTATATTTTAAAGTAAAGCTTAACGCACACAGGTGATTTCGTTATTGATCTAGCAAAACGGTACCCGTTTCACGTTCAGTCGTTCTCCCCCGATTGGAAAAATTCCCATTACTTTTGCATCAACAATGGCGTAATCGTATTAGGCGTTTTATCGCGGCCAGAGGGAGTCCCAGCATCAAATATGCATTCGGGATCGTGGCGAGCAGTCACGTTTCAACCGACTACCGTTCTTTTCTTTCGTTTTTCACCGCACGTTTCTGTCGTAGGCCATACGAAAGTAGGATGAATGACGCCCCTAATTTCGTTTCACACACAGCTCGTACAACATGCTTCTCCTACGCTTTTCATAAACTGCCTTTTGTAAACGTTAAAGCCCGTCTGCTGTTATGTATATGTATACTGGTATACTGGGTGTACCAGTAATCATGGTAATATCGGCAAGTGGACGATTCTACGTGGTAAGATAAGTGAAAAATATAGAATTTTATTCATAATTCAAAATTCAATGATTTATCGACTACGCGTGCGACAAATCAATTAATTTCTAAGTAAGTACGTTAAAACTTCATTTTTCTGAAAACGAAGCCTGAAATGGGCAAATCTTATTCTACGTTTTTCACAGTTTAATTTCACGCTTTAGTAGAGTAACAAATTTTGCATATACTGAACGAATTTCTAAATTCGATTTTATCAAAAAACAAAGCGCTATATGAACAAACGTTACTCCTCTATATTTTCGATCTATGTTCTCACCTAGAAACACTACCTTGTCGTGTGTACTGTAATTATTGAAATACTCTGCATATATTACAAATACGAAAACGAATAACTAGCCGAGTTTCTGTCTGTTCTACGTTTGTAGTATGATACGAGGTATTTAATTTGAAATAAGTTGACAGCACGATTGATAACGTTTCCTGATTCTATAGAAATAGTTGATTTGCTGTATGGATAGTCGAGCCAGTTTCATTCTGATGAATAGTCTTTGTTAATGAAGTTACGGCCAAGCTCGGTGCTCGGTTAATTGCGTTAAATTAGTAGAGAACATCCAGACCCAAGAATAATGCTCGTTGTTCGCCGATTTATCGGCGTGCATTGATTTTGTTCGTTCGGTTGCGTGTGCCTATGCAACTCGTGAGAAATTGTTGGAAAAATGCACATGGAATTCTGATATTTAGGTCAGGTTACGGTTCTATTCTTAAGCGAAGGTTTGGGTGGATGATGTTGCGTCGTTTTGTTTGAAATGAATGCCAAACTGTAACAAATGTACAAGTGCATTTTGCATTTGTTGACGAGAAAAAGACAATGAGGCTGATTTAAACTTAAAAGGAATATAGATAGCTTCGATATATCGATAAAAATTAAAATATCAAATCAAAAATAGAAATTACACACAGTTTAAAGAAATTAACGGAATGATGAATTATATTATCTTCAACTCATTGTAATCTTTTATGAAATTGCGAATTTTTAGGTTAATTGTTTTGGCTTTTACGTACATTTTGTAAATTTACAATATGTATATCGTTATACTAATAAGAAATTATTTATTAGATATGACAATTAATTCGGTGTTTTTGTTTAAACTAAATTGAAGTTTTATTTATGAATCATATAACATAAACATAAACGTGAAACCTGCAATTAATTATGGTTTCTCTCACTAGTACGCAAAATTCTAGTGCTTATGGGAAATTAAACAGTAACATTATTAGCATGCAGAAGCTTGAAAATAATTTCAAATTCTTTAATGCGAAGATACGGAACATATCGGTTGATAAATGCAGTCTATCATCCGCGTTTAAAGTCCTTGATTGGATTAAAACGATAGGTCTAAAAGAGGACACCAGAAGAACACACCACGCAATTTAGATCGTACCTACGTATCGAGAGTAAGCGTATCAATTTGCATATATAAGAATTAAATGCATATGTTATAAAGAGGCGCGAGTTATTAAATTAATGGAAATTTTTCTCTTATCAGGTATTAGCCCAGATATTAGAATTATCTTACTATGTTGTTAACATCAATTATACCCATAAATAGAAATCGCATAAATTACGTCTCTTGCCAATAAAGATTATTTGCAGTGCAACGGAAAGTTGAATATTTAATACAACGTATTCGTATGGAGTAAAATTTTGTATTTCACAATTTTCTTATAAGAAACTTAAATGTCAAGGGGTGCACGTGGGTGTATTGAATTATCATCTTGAAAAAATTAGCAGAACCATTGAGAAAGTGCTCTCCATCGCACTAATTAAAATAATTGGATTAACCACTGAGTCTATTTTAACTACGTAGATAATTAATATTTTAAAACACGAACTCCACTCGTCTCGTTATCATTACGTACTATAAAATATTTTCAACTCCAAAAAAAAAAAAAAGAAAAAAATCACATCGTTCTTTTACTCGCGTAACGTTTCTGCTTCGTACATGTTTATATTAAACCAGAAAAATAAAATATTACGAAAAATAAATAAGAGGGATGCAGAGAAGAATTTTCAAGAAGCTTTTTCTCTCTATTTTAACATTGTATTTCAAATTATTTCTCTTGGAAGTCGTGATCGTTTCGAATCAGTTTTCTTTCTCGCTCGTTTTCTTTTTCTTTCTCTGATTTTCATAAAAAAGCGATCATACCCTAGTGATTAAAGATGCCGACATGAGTGACAGCTTAGAGACAAGGATATAATTACGATCCTCGGTGGTTGATACTTTGTCGCGGTTTTTTATAACATCTCCAGGGTTTTAATTAACTTTTCCGTAAGTCGCCATTGCGGATACGGTTTCGGCCGCTAAAACCACGACGCGCAGGTATGTGTGCATTAATTCTTGGTGGTTCGGTGTTCTACTTACGCGGTCGTGGATAAAAGTTCTTGGAAAAGCTTTAACGTCGCACCATTCACAGAATTCTTTTTACCAACTATCAAATAAATCTCTGTTCGTGATTGTGCAGCGTTTGCGTTAAACCTAGAACGTTTTTGTTCTTCGCATACTAGATCCCGTTTTTCTTATTCTTATTATGTCGAAAAATTGAAATTTTTGCTATCTTTTCAGTGTCAAGCGTGAATTTTAATTATAGGGTAGAGAACGAAATTTATTTAAACGGAATTGTAGTTAGTGCTTGATTAAATGAAATGTTACCGATTGAATCCACTTATCTCGGCGTGAACTATTATGGTGAAATATGGTTTTAGTTCTGAGAACGATATTTGAGTCAAGCTAAGTAATTTGCCTTACGATCCGCCAAATTCGATAATGTAGAATTTCAAGTCATTCAGTGAAAGTGTTAAGACACTTTTATTTTGAAGAAAATATTGTTAAATATCACACGAACATTTGAACTTTCTCTCTGGTCGACCTTATTTTCAGTTACTTCAACAAATTCTACACAACAACTTCAACAATTTCTATACAAAGTCTCGCGTTTTTTATACAAGAGAGAAAGATGGTAGCATGTTCTGTGAGAAAAAAAAATAGGAGGAAGATGTCATGCAAATATTTTTTGTCACCATTTTTTTTTGCTATAACAGCTATTTTTATTGTAAGTTATTAATATAACGTATACGCTCCTACGTTTACCATACATCGCATATTTTTTTCTTATTTTTACTCATGGGATGTATCGACGTTATTTTGCTGGTAAACTTTCTACATTATGTAGATTATATGATGTATAAATACGAATATAAAATAATTAACATTGTATAATTCATGACTTAATATCGTGGTGGTGAAACATTTTTAGGCAAATATACAGTTTCTTCTCTCATTTCTCTCGATCGAGAAGATAGAAAAAATTGCTAAAACACGTGGGAGTAAATTATATTCGATTCGTAGAAAGGTAGTAGCATAAAAATATGTTACTGCTAGGTTAAACCTGCTTATTACTGAAATTGTATATTACGAAGGTGTAATTTTTGCCTGCTGTTTTTACCAAGCAATTCAAATAAGATCACATTCTATTTACGCCCTATATAGACAGGTAAAATTGTATTTGTGAATATCTTTTCTCCAAGTCTCCGTTCTTAGTAGAATTTTAAATATTCGACTTAACTCGTCTCACGTAAACCCATAAAGGTGGAATCTATGAAATCTTAGGAATTTCTATTTTTCCGGGAATTTGGAAAGTGACCAACGTACAACTTAATGCGATACCTTCCGTAAATGTCCGAACGTTTTTATCTACGTGATAAAATGACCACAAATGACCAACGAAATTTATCTCAGTTAATGAATGTTGGAATACTAGTCGTATCCATTATGGACACGTACAACTTTCTAGACGAACCTAATTGATATACGATAGATTTGCCATGAATCCACGACATTCCACGGATAGCCAGGATATATGTGTCAAGACTCCAGAACTGGAAGTGACATTCGCTCGTTCCACTTTCCGAGAGCCCTTGAACTCCTTTTTAAGTTCCCACGCGAATTGTTTTGCGTTCGTGTTGCCTTATAGTCTGTATTTAAATCAAGAGGGTCGCGTTAACCCTTTATCCGCCCACTGATATGCTTTCGCAAATTGGATTTTAAATTCCTGTTTTAACTGACTCTACCCATTATCCCTGTCCAAGAGACCTTCTTATTATCTTCTTCAAGTAAACACTTGTATCTCTACTATGAAAATAGAATAGATACAAGGTTTAATATTGTGTTCGTTCGAAATGTAGTTTTGAAATATTATCGAAATTATAAATTAATCAGAAACGAGTGTAAACCTTTTTCGAAAAATAAACTGGTTTCATGAATAAGTTCATTTCGTTTCATTTAACTATTACATATAATATAAATTTATCTTTAAAAAATAAAATTTGTTTTATAAATCAATTTACTTCATCTACTTATAGAATTTCGCACATGAGATTTAGTTAAGTAGTTATTCATGAAATTCGAAAAACTGTTATACAACGCATGTAATAATTTCATAAAAGTTTTCTATGCCAATTGTTGGTGTACCTTTATGAATTACCGTACATTTTCCTTCAAACGAAATAGTGCCACTACGTAACTCACGTGCATTTCTAGAGAGGTTGTTTCCTTTGAATTATCCACTCTTTAACACCTTTTTCTCGATTACAGTGACAGAAACAAAGTGGCGATTGTCCCAATTATGTAAACCACGCTTTTCATCTCTTAAAAATTTATTCACTAGAAAATTTAACAAATATCCTAACAAAATTGAAGCTCTCTCGACGCGGTTGAGAAGGTCACGAGTACCGTTTTAGGGTGAGAAATAAAAATTGTAAAAGAAAGAAAAAGGAACGGCTGTTCCACTCGCTTGGCAGCTAAAGGGACCGCGCGAAAGGCAGCCGATGAATCGTGACGCACGGAGGACAGTGTGCACACGATCGTCGGAAAGGTGTACCTGCAGAGGAAAGTTTGCCCGATGGCCGAGCTGTGCGAGAAGGAACGGATCTCGGTGTTCCATGGCAGCGAGCCGCGGGCTAGAAAGTAGCTGGCGACTTATTGCGTTTGCTGTGGCCTGCTGCATATCTCTCTCGGCTACAACAGCCTCCTCGAAGCCGACTTTGCAACGGCATTTACCGCAAACAGCATCGCTCGAACCGGACCACGACGCCTGCGGTTTCAACTCCTGTTAACATTGACATCCCCGGAATCTTCGACGCCTTTCTATCTCGATACCATTTATCTTGCTTGATTATTTCTTCTTGATTATTCCTGTCCCGATACCATCCACGTCGTTCGATTATTTCTTTCTTGATTATTTGTTGAAAGAAGATTCCTATAATGGTTGGTTAGAAGCATTTGGCCGAGTTTCAACGTGGCATTCTGGAAGAAATTTGATCGTGTTTACAAATGCATTAGTCGTAACATCTGTTCCGGTGTATATTGAACTATGTAGGGAAGATTAGGATAAGATGAAGAGAGGATAAGATAAGAGATTATTATACAACAAAAATGACAGTTTACGTGATTCAGTGTTACGGTGTAGTATATTTCAATCTATCGTGGCTCTCAGAGCAGAATGTATGAAATTCGCGTGGCAGTCAACGTGTTGGCCAATCAGGAGCGCTGTTCGTGAACCACGAGGGTGCGAGACCTGGTGTCGAAGCGTGCCACGCTTCATGGTGAGTCATTCGATCATGTTTCCGTGGAGTCGCGACTGGTCGAGGGTAAAGTGGTTTCACGAATCGATTTCGATCGTCATTTCCGGGACGAGGGTAAAATCGGAAAGAAAGGAACCCGAACCCTACAACTCCGCGGCGACTAGTACCAGTTCAAGTTCCAGTTCCAGTTTCAGTTTCACCGTTGGGTGTCCAAGGCTAACATTCCGGGCCCGATATACTTCTCGAACGAGGAAACCTCGTCGAGTTAGATTACAAACCGAGTTTGCCTGCAAAACACGATCCTCTCGCCGTTGGCGATCCTTCATCGTACAACCAGAGACACTGGAATATCCTTACGTCGTCGCATTTCCAGTCTCGCCAGCCTTGAAACGTTATTCTTGAGAATTCTGCTAGGACATCGAAGTTTTCGATATTTACAATACTTTGATACAAATTTTTATACATTTTTATAATCGTAAAACAGATTTCAAATTATATGTCTTTGCATCGATGTGAATTGTAATTGATTCTTGGCCATTCCGGGTTT
Source organism: Bombus vosnesenskii (assembly GCF_011952255.1). Classification (NCBI taxonomy): domain Eukaryota; kingdom Metazoa; phylum Arthropoda; class Insecta; order Hymenoptera; family Apidae; genus Bombus; species Bombus vosnesenskii. Next base: position 626,290 of record NW_022882991.1, read on the forward strand.
GTAGTATTTTGATTATAAACCGAAGTGATTTTAAATTGAATTGTGTGTGTGGCAGAAAATTGTAGTACATAGTAAGTTTTGCGACAGCTACTCCTTACTACTGTTTACGTGAAACACGATATAACAGTATGTAGAGGAAGACTTATTAGCCCGTTGCTAGAAGTAGAAACTGATACAGAGATCTAGAAGATACGTTGGGTAACACATTTGTACGAGACGTTAATCTTTTTATAAGGATCATAAAATAAGTTGTCCTTTGACATATAAACTGTAAAATGTATAAACTGTTAAAATATGTAAAATTACTATAGTTTAATGAAAAACACAAAATAAAACCGCATAATACAATAATTTCATCCGCGATTTTACTCTAAAGCATTCATACTCTTAACATCATAATAATTTTAATACTTGTATATCTTTGATTGTTCAACATTAGCTTACATTTCATTTACTATCCGAGTAGTGGAAAATCTAATATCCGTCGGTAAGGAAAGTAGAGACATGACCCGCGATCGATACAAAACATTTACCTCATCACGATAAAGTAGGAAACTGCATATAACTGGTCTTATAATTTACAAAGTCGTTCATAGGTGTCGCCGCACGAATTCACATATCCGAAACATCCCCTAAACTGATCGTCATAAACATCCCTCTTCCTAAATATCTCTATAGTCGTATTTTTCTTGTTTTATCTATATTACTTATATCATATTCACCGAAGAAAATTTCTCATCAAAGAAAAACGTTAAAAAGGGAGAAAAAACTATAGTAAAAGGTGTGCAGGCTGCTTATCTTCGAACGAGTTGCTCCTTGGCGTAGCTGTGGCTGCATCGAGTGCTCGTCGAGTGCCTTTAGAAAACTCGGGACCCTCTCTCGTCGAGACGATCTCACAAAGCCGCTTTTCACGGCGTCGCTTTTGCCTTCGGGTTCCCTCAATAAATGAAAAAAAAAGAAGAAAGAAAAAAAAACATTCTTGGACCGCGTGTAGTCGCCGTGTGTTCTACGGGCTACTCGAGACCCCCTCGAAGTCAATTTCGAAATTCAATGCGTGAGACGAGAGTGCCGAGAGAGCCACGTTGCTCACAAATTTCGCGATTTATTGGCCTCGAGAGTATTTTTCTCTCTCTTTTCTTTCATTTTGTTTGTCACTGCTGCAATTTATTGCAAATGCTGTTCGAGATATCTTTTCCTTTGTCGAGTCGATGCGTGAAAGGGTTGCTTGCGAAATGTCGTAAGGATATTCAATGTGAATTTGATGTTTCACTGATACAATTTAATTTTAACCAGATTTTCTTCTGATTTCTATGCGTCTTTTAGCGTAATTATTATCTGTTTTCCTTTCATTTGGAACTTATATTCGAATCGTTATTTCTATAATTAACATATTAAACATTGAAACTAACTAAGAATTGTTAGTAAGAGTAATATAATATAACAGAACAAAGATCTTCCTATTTACACGTAGTACAGCGTATTTACGTATAATGGACGAAGATCTTTTCCTTTTGGAAAAAATAAAGTATTTTTGTATAGAGATCAGTTATAAAGCGACTATATGGATTTTTCAGTTTCGCAGATGTTTCCTACTCACGACGCTTCATTTGTTATGATATAAAGTGATACTAATCGTGGACAAAGGTTTCCTCATTTTCCCATACTGTGGCGATGTCCAAGCATATGGCATATAGGAGACTGAAAAGTAATTAATCACATTAAAAAGCTGAGAGCACGCGTCTTCTACGTAGTTTGAAAAATGGAAATTTTATATTAATTATACGTTTGTTGGTGAACAATAATCCATTGAACTAGTCGAAAGTTCGATTCATTCATAAAGATCTGAAACATGGTAAAAGCTAAGAAAATTCTAAGAAACTTGACGATGCGCAATTTAAAGTTTTTCAAACGCAAATAACGAAATTTTTTGAAACGAGTTTCTTAACTTTAAGCAACGAGCTTGAGATTAAAATCGAAGAAAGTTAATGATTACACCAGACTTTCATGGAGTTCCATCGCTTTGCGTTTCTCCGGTTTTCAATTTTATTACCGTGTTGCTTATTGTGCTTATTACTTTCTCTTTTAATTACTTTCCAGATAGTTTCTTCTCTTTTTGTAGTAACGATTTTATGCGAGATTATGGTATACATTAGCTCGAGCTCGAATCAATACCACCGTTTGAAACGTGTATTGCATTTTTACACCGAATTACACGAATGCACAATACGTTTTAATATCCCTTTTTTGCGAATCTGTAAAATGTAATTATGTATTAATATTCCTTTTTGTAACATCCCGTAATATTAATTTTCGAAGCGGAGCCTTTAAAATGCGATAAATCATGCAGCGAACGCAATCTAGTTATAATACTTTGACGCACCAAATTCGTTAAATTCTGCTTTTAAAAAATTCCAATTTCGATACTTTAAATCGATCATCTCAAAAGAACGTATCTCATTAAAATGAAGGTAAAAATCTACTATTCTAATTTACATAAAGATAGATTCTTTTTCTAAAATACAAATAAAAAATATAACAAAATTATTTCTCTGTACGTTCGTAAGATATAAATTACCAATATTTCAACGAGTTTTGTCACATCCAACAAGATCATGCGTTGAAGCGCCAAATACTATCATCCAATCGAAAAAAGGAAAAAAGGAAAAATATTAGGAGAAGAAAAATATCATGGAAGAAAGCACTTAGACCGCTAAATCATCCCTAAATCTCAATCCGTAGGAAAACCCGCATCGCACGCATCCTTTCGTCATCTCATCACGATTACGGTCTCGTGACTCCATCTCGTTCCTTCGTTTCATAATTCTTCCAGAGATCGGCGCACTAACGTTGAGTACACTTATCTTTCGATCCTATTATCCGGCGAGCAGCTAAGGTGCTAGGATAAAAAAAAAAGAAAGCGATCCGCTTTTCTCATCGACGCTCGTCGTCTTTTTCTCGGCAAACGAAAAGACTGCCGAATGCGGAGAACCGACTGGAAAGTCCTAATATCAGAGGCAGGGCACGTGCTCGCCATCTGCATCCGCAGGGATCCTTCTTCTCATCCCCGTTTTTTTTTCTTTTTACGTATCCCCATGGGGACCCTAAACAGTGGCCCACGAAAGTACTCGAAAACCTACGGTAACTTTTTCACGAATCCACGAATATCGTGTGGTTTGTGGAAACTTTTAGCGATTGCTATTATTACGCTTTACGAGTAAAGGATCATCTCTTATATCACGGAATTATATTGGGAAAATTTGAAACAAATCTGAAAGTATGCAGAGATATTACAAGGTATCCAATGGAAATATTTATATAATAAGGTTTTCTGAAGTTTCTTTCGTTTTATGAGGAAATAATAGACGCACAACGTTTTTTGTTTTATATTATTTTGTCGAATTACGTACGATACATTTTGTTCTGTTGAGATAAACACCGCGACATTCACATTTTTTTGACGTTTGTATGAAGCTGCATTGTTGTAAAAAACACGTTTGCGAAAGAAAGAAATTTTTGGACAATCTGACATATATTCTGTAGAGACGAGATACGACGTACACAGTATTTAAATAGTCAATTCATTGGTATCATCTTTAACGCTTATATTATGTTTAATGTATATTGTGCTTAAGACAATTATTCACGCTGTAATTTTATGCTTCTTACTGAATATATATTTGCAGTAAATATCTGGTAACGTGTATATACATTTTTAAAATTTGGTTTCGAAAGCCAATATAATTACGTTAATCGTGTCTTGCAACAGTGGAATTCTTTCTTGCCACGATATTCGTCACTTAAAAGAATTCGAATTTCTTATAACAATGATTGTGGAATATTATTTTATAAAAAATAATAGTGAAGTGACTTACACCCTTTTGATTCTTAAATGTTCACGTTACAAGCACGACACTGTCGCATTTCGTTGTATTATTAATTAAACTTCAAACTATCTAATATATAACACGCATAATGCGTATGTCTACGAAACTTTTTATGGTAGGTGTTCATGCTGAAATACATTTACGAGTCGTTGTATATATATCGAGGGGTTGCGTGGGTAGTAATACGTCGTTATATCCGTTCTTCCTGCCATGGAAAATCTTCCCGTGGAAATTTGCTGGTCGTTGGACATTTTTCTCCTCTCTGGGGAAGGTCAAAGTGGCAGAGAGCGGTGGCTTATTAACTTCCTTCGATGAAAGCGTCTTTTTCGTACGCGTCGCCTATCGATTGGATTCCTTTTCACCTTTTCCCATGATTCTCTCTTCCTCTTTTTCTCTGTCTTTCTTTCTATGATCGTCGTGAGGGGTGGCTCGGCCAATGTGAAAGCCGCACCACACAGAATACAAGAGAAAGAGAGAGAGAAAGAGAGAGAGAGAAACCGCTTTTGCCTCGACGCGACGCCGGTGTATCTGAAAGGAAAATTTGCTCCTAGAGATTGTTCATATCGCTGGCTTATCGATCCAGGCTTCTTTCAGCTTCTGCCAGGATTGTTCTCGGCGAAGGGCTCGAGGTGTTCTCGTGTAAAGTCACGCAGAATGTCGGCTGTGCAAGGGGTTGGACGCTGCTCGAGAGACCTGGGGTTGTTTGAACGATGAATTTGTTCGCTGAGATCGGTCGTATCGGTGATTTATTGATTCAGCTTCTTCTTGCTCCTCGCTCGTGTGCCCCGAAGAATTTTCAAGCTAGTTCAGTTGTTTTAAGTGACTCGTCAATTGTGACCTTTTTCCAGTGTTTTTTCCTCCCCTTTCTTTCTTTCTTTCTTTCTTTCTTCTGCGACATTATTGTTCGAGGTGACTTCAATCGAATCGAAGTTTTTCGTAATTTCTGATGCGCGTACTTGCAACTTGAATGTTCTAATAGAAAAATTCGATTGGTGCTATGGATTGTGATTTTTTCATCATTTTTGTTTCATATTTCTCTCGCGTATTTTTTTTAAGGAACATTGATTATGGTAATGGAAGAAATGATTATGTAAACAGAGTGGATCGTTCAATTAATTCGGTTCGATTAACCCTTTAACCAGAATTTGGCTGCCTTTGAAGAAAGTGATCTATAACCGATTACAATTTTTTATCTGAATCTGAGATCTTGGAATAGGTGGCGCTTGGCATACACGCGGAATAGTATTGATAAAATTCAATATTGCATTAACAGGTAAATAAAATAAAGTTTCTCGATATAGTTTTGTGCATGGAAAACTATGAATAATTTTTGTTAAAAGAATTTTATAATACGATCAGAAACTACCTTTTCCCAAACATTGTTTTTTTCATCCAAGCGTAACTTTAACATTGTAGTATCGTGGACGAAAGGTCTAAGAGATATCGGGTGAACCATAAACAATATCGCGAGAAAGCCTAAGTGTCGATAGGTCCATAAATGTATCGTCGATCCTTCGATCGAATAGATACGCGGAAAAGGCCTACCTAATCCTGACCACGAGGGATTGCGAAACACGTGCGTGGTGGAGCTGAGAGAAAAGACAAAGGGATGCTACGGAAGAAAGACGAATTAACAGTCAGTGTTAGTTGTAGAAGTCAGAGAGTGTTAGTTAAGAAGTCAGAAAGTGTGAGTTGAGAAGTCAGAGAGCGCGAATAGCGTTGTCGGGAGAGTGTGGTCCGCGTGAGAGACAGAGCGTTGGAACTGTGGTGACGAGAGTTGCAAATCAACTATTTAGTTGTCTTAATTATAATCTGTTATTGTATTTAGTTCACGTTAAATAACCATTGTTTCGTGTTTAACCAACACCTGTTTAATCCATTTTAAATAAATTAATAAATAAAGATCATACAATATAAAACTTAAATTATCATATAAAAAAGAAAGATACTTTGGAAAAGTTTGTTGTTTCTTTTAATGTTCTACGGAATTCGCTCTGAGATAATTGGCTGGGATATTCTAATATAAATATATACGCAGAATGTTGGATACGAATATCAGATTTATTTATAAATGTATAGAGTTGCACAAAATCTGACATTACTTATTCGTGAATTTCTCATGTTGTAAAAGCGGAACATGTAACACTTTTACGTTTCTACTGTGAACACAGAGGCGAAGATAAATGTGGCTTATTATAACGTGTGACCCTTTATGTTCATTCGAACGTATAGAATTTGCCATTTCCTCAATATGCTTTTGAAATCCAGATGCTAGAAACGTTAATTGTACGACCTATTGATGCGTGGGCAAAATTCTATATGCAAACTCTTAAGCTGCGGAAGATATACGCGAACTAATTAACGAAGATGGTTTCATCCTACGAACGTGGGATATCGGAAATAATTAATGAAAACTGATTGATAGGAAACGAAGCACCGGGAGAAGATTGTAAATTAATGAAAAAGTAAGGATAGATGAAACTATTTAAAAATAAAAAGTATTGCTTGATAATCATAACTGAAAATTAATTAACCTTTCGAAATTAATTCTCAAATAAATTCTTCTATTTTATATTTATTTATTTTCTATTTCATATTTATTCACAGTTTACCTATTTATATCGTATTATTTTTACACGTGTCTAATTTAACATGTTTTTTATTAATTCATGCTCTCGAAACACGAATATTACTTCGTAGCGTTTAATTTTGATATTTTATTTCCAATATATCCATGAACTTTATATCACTCACACGTCTCACCCATATTTCAGACTTTTCATCTATCATAATCGTACACGCACAAAATACAAATGCCATCCTAACGTAATACTTATTTTATTACCCTTCGATATTTTTTACTTTTCTTTCTAAGAATATTTAGGCTTCCCATCATACATAATACGGATATCTCGTGATCTGTGTTTTGTTCTTCTCTCACATATGGAATTTCCGATGTTATTTTGCTTCCCTGTTATTGACACGTTCGTAAAATCAGAATAAATCAGATTATATATCAGATAGTCCCCTAAATCAACCTCGACGATCGTTTCTATTCAAATTTTTCTGGTTGTTCCATTTTTTCACGAAAGTAATCGAACACTCATGGACTTATGGAAAGTTTGTTATGCAAAACATTTAAAAATTTCAGAAATTCTGTTTTGAGACACGACTGTCACGATTATATCGTTAAATTTTGATACAAATCTGATAATAATATATAGAGATTAAATGATGTACAATACTGGACTGTATCTAACAGAAATTTCTAAAGTATTTAAATAGTCAACAGTCCATCATATTAATAAACCTCGATATTCAGTGGGATTATTCTTAACATTTATGTGTTTAAAGTACTTGTTCATACTGTGTGCCATTTTCTTTATCAAGTACAGTTTGCAATAAACATCTTGCAACTCGTACACAAATTTCCAAATTATTTTCAAATATTACCAACGTAATCGTGATAGTCAAAAATCATTATAGTGTTAATAAAATTTCAATGTCTTATATAGCTATGGTAAATATTTAAATACTTTCATAGACTACGAAAGTTCTTCAGATTTACTCCTGTGATCTATTGAATAAATCCGTTGGCATTTTCTTTTTCATCTAGTTCTACGTCGCGGTTATTTCGTGGCTCTGCTATCGACAGGTTCGTTATATCGAAAGTGGGAAGCAAATTACGCGGAAAGTTCCCAGGCAACGTGTATATCGTGGCTCGAGCTATAATGCATTTATAATTGAATAAAATTTTCTTCCGTTCACCGATCGTTCTGTATTTTCCGATTTATGCTGCCGACATTCCAACGAAACGCCAATGTTTCTCTTAACACGATAAATATCCTCGAGTTTAATTATTTGATTGCTGCCTGCGTAATTCGATGCTGCTTTATTTTGATATCTTACACTCAGTTATTTAGTGTTTGATTATTTTTTAACGTTTTTGTTCAATTCTCTGTTTCAGGTAAGTGAAGTATATGGACTGTTGAATTTGTTGGAATATTTGGATGTATACGAATATTTTCAAGTTGGCATTCAGAAAGCGGTGAGTACGTTTTTTTGACAAGGATTGATAATTTGATATTTTCTTAAAGTAATTTAAATTTCGCAGCAAAACTAACCAATATGTACGTTTTTGAAAAGTAATGATCTAGAAGGTATTAAATTACATGAAAATAACGACAAAAAGAAATACAGTAATAACAAATTAATTAATTAAGTCTTACGATAACTTAAATAAAAAATAGAAAGATGTGGATTATAAGGAGTTGAGGGGACGTTCCAAAAAAATCTTTCATTTTTATTTTATCCAAAATCTTACAAAATCAAACAGTTTCTATTCACGTTGAAATTATTAATTTCATGAACCACCTTCTCTAACATCTCTACACGAGCATATTGCATATTATCCTCCCTTAATCTCCTATTTTCGATTCCAAACATCGAGACACGATAACTCGTCCCTCGAACAATTTGCATACCCCTTTCACGCTATCCATTAGTATTATTCGTCTCGTATTCTATTACCTTCCTTGTCTCTCCATCACTCTTCCCGCGCTGACTACATCTATGATCGTCTACTGGAATTTCCGTTTCGTAGAAACAGTCGAAAGAAAGTTCACGATTATCAAGCTAGTTTTAAAAATAAAAGCAATACAGGGGTAGTAGTATTGTAACAGTGAAATTCGTATTTATCTTCTATATGAAACTAGATAATTTTTACCTGCGAGAATATTACACGTACATCTGCCAGATTATCCATCCAGTTTTATTTTATGGAAAAAATGACGTTTTATTGCGAGATATACGCAATCAAGAAATTATGCATTATTTTATCCAGCATAATATAGAATTTCCTTATGAATATATTATGCGCGTTATACGAAGCTCTTTGAAATTTAGCAAAATAATAGTCAAATTTGAAAGCATCCTGAAAGTGTATATAGAAGACATTTATCGCAAAGATACGCTTAATGAGAGGATTAGTGCACAACACGAATAATAGTCTGAAACATACAGTTGGTGCTAAAGATAGCCTCATATTTGTGGCTTTTTATTATTGCGAATAATTAATTGTTAAATACTTTGGTAATCTTTGCCAATCGTGTACTTCCAATAAAAATCTTGTAACAGTGTCAATGAAAATTCAACACGTTTTCGTACGCTGTACGTGAAAAGTTCTTAAGAGTGTTCCAATACTTTTGTGAGCCACTGTGTGTAATTAATACAATGTAATAAATACAATGACGCGCAAACACTCTTTGTATATAGTACAAATTCGTCACGATGTGTCATAGTTTGTCTGGACTTTACATGACTCTCCGTGTGGTACGATTCGTCATGCGCCGCTCGGCTAGACGATCGTAGCCGTACACGATCGACTTTCGCAAAAACGATCTCTGGCAGTATGTTTCTCGATCGTCGACGTGTGTCTGCGTATCGGGGACAAAAAAACTTGACTTTCGTAACGGTACTGTCGCTGGTAACACGGCACGACTGCCGCGTGTCCTGGTCCTGGCTAAGGCCTAGTCTAGACAGCAGCCAGGTCGATATCTGGCACCTCAGCCATTCAGGTGGTCCGCGACACATGGTCGTGAAACGGCCACGAACACGATCGGCCACACGAACAAGGCAAGGTGAATTTCCAACGATCTGTACGGCGCTTACACAGGCGCAAAGTGCTTGTGTAAGTGTACGTGTATCGTACGCGACAGGAACGCAGACTCTGACCCGTTATTGTGATCGATGGACTCGCTTCGAAGAAGGGAAAAGTCGCGGGAAACTGGGTGTTAAGCCGTGACGACGCGACGCGACGCGAATGCAATGGGTCGTCAAGATGGGGCGATTTTTTTATATCTTAATGGGGTTCGATGAGAGTTCCATATGGGTTTGGTTTAAAAGCGAATTTTCTGACAAGTATTTTTGGAATTTTGATTGTCTAAATTTCAGACGAAGCTTTAAATTGTTACTATTTGTTTAGTATGTTGTATATGAATATACGGTAGAGCGATTGTTGACATAAGATTTTTGGTACATGTTTTCTGGAATTTCCTTTCTCCTTGAAGAAGATACGTGTTAAATTTTTATGGGTCATTTGGAAATTAACGATGTAATGAAATGTCATATGAAAAATAAAAAAAATATTAATGTTTCAAAAATCACTCAAAATGTCATGAATAAATCAGCCAGAGCATTTGAGATAAATACCGTTATGCAAAAGTATATTGTCAGATAAAATCTTCTACCTATTTTTCAGCACGTTAATTATCTAGTTCTTTTGGATAAATACATACGCAACGATAAACGTCTATTTCTTATATGGCATTTTTTACACAGCTTTTACATAGTATGCTCTCACACTTAAAATTAGTATTTTTTCCCTAGGTTTCTTCAGACCATTTCATACGTTTTTGCACGATATTCAAACAATATAATGTTCCTTATATAATGCTCAAAGAATTACATATAGCACAATCCACATAGCATCTTCGATGCAATAAAATTTAGTTTCCTCCAACAGCTTATTCCAGTCAAACCATGTTGAAGCTCTTTCACCATTTAATATTCAAACGCAAACGCAAGTTAGAATTTTTCTTCGCGCGATTCTCTCACGGTTGGCGTTGTTGCGTGTCGTAGAAAAGATCGTGTTCGGCTCGTGATAAGAGGATGCATTCGGAACACGGTTAAGAAACCTCGATAATTTATACACCGGTCTAGTTACAATGCACCGGTGCACTTGGTCAGGTTGCACACGTTCACTCGGCGGTTTTCTTTCTAGCTGCGGCTCTCGATGTCATAATCCACAAGACAATCCGCCTTTCATAATCTCGCGCGTCATCTGCCAACTCGCAGACACACGTCATTAGCTTAACGAACTGAGAAACGTTTTGCTAATGCGATTACTTGTTTTCCCTTGAAACGGGCCGGGCACCAATTAAATCGTTCGCTTTGAGCTTTGGACGCTCGACGGGAATTTGTTCCGCGCTCCGAACGTTTGGTAAGCTTTCGACCGTGGTTGTGTTAAAATTGTTGTTTATGGTTGTCTGAGAGGCGACTCGATTTTCTAGTAAAGGAACCTACGCGTGGGATTTGTTGTTGGGAAATAAAATATTTTACGGATAGTCAAAGTGTACGTTTAGTAGACTATTGGATTATTTCGAAAGTAATTCGTCTACGGATGCAGACTGGTACAAGATAATTTTACGTGGCAAATATTAAATCAGGTATTTCTTATTTAAAATTACAAAATTATACTTGCTATTTAAGCTTGTCCATTTTTGAGGAATAATTTTATCGTGAATAGATGAAAGGTAATGGAGAAAACGATTCTATTTATTTCCGAAAAATAATTCATCTTTATGGATGGAAATTTATTTAATTGCAAGTATTGAAACAATTTTATCATTGATCTGATTAATTAATAATTGGAAAACATTAGTCGCCAAATTTTCTCAAAACGTTCCGAATCTACGTTCTTTATTCGCCGTGCTTGAAATAATTATTTTCTACGAGTTTTATTGGAATCCGGCAATACTTGTCCACCGAATAAGATTCCAATTTAAGGTAGTGTCGCCGAGGCCAGTCCGGAATCCAATTAATCGCGTAACACCTTAATTCCCTGTTGCGTCGATTTGCAGAAAGTCGATGCAAGGTCGATTGGTAATTACTACTTTGACGTCCCGTCTAACAAAGCCTAAGACAATTAACGTTCACGATTTAAAAGAGACTGATTGACAGGAACATGCATCCAGCACGCTATACATATACAGGAGAAAATGTGGAACGTTCACGTTTCGCTAAGCGGTCGATTCGATACTTTGAAAATATAACAGACTTGTTTTCCTTCAACACCGTTTGATGCCGATTGTTAATTAATTTAATTAATTGAACAAAGTCGACCAATTGAATTTGTGTCAATACGTGGAAGCCAAATTTAATACACGCTTAATTAATCCCTTTTCTTAATCTTCATTTCGAAATTTGATAAAATAAGACATTGAAATTTTACTTTAATGAGTATTTATTAAATAGCGTTGTATGAAGGATATACTAAAAATTGTTGAGGAAGATCGTGTAGGATCTGATCTTCTAAGTGAAATCGATTAAATTTTAATTTAAATTACATATGAAAGTTTTATAAAAAGTTACATATGAAAGTTACATATGAAAATCTTATTAAATATAGAGGTATTTGATCGATAATTTGTTTAATACAGAAATATTAAAACAATTTTTTTTACTTATAATTTCATAGTGTTAAATATCACGTAGTATACTTCGTTGCTTTATTTCAACAATTATCTTCGGTATATCTCGAAAAAACATTCGTCGACTTCTTCTGAAACTTTTACGAATTATATCGTCGTTTTATTATGTTCATACTATACAAGAAAACGGGCACTGTTCCACCATTTTTCAATAACGCTAACTCAACGATCGATCATCGAAGATAAACGTAATCAAATATGAAACGAAGCTTCGACACGATTCGTTACCCTCTGTCACTTTCGATAAGATAAACGCAAAATCGTTGAATGTAATGTTTCCTCGATTAAACTCAATATACTTGAATAATATTTAAATTTGAGGTAAAACAAAATATTAGTTTGTCCGAAAAGTTTCTTTCGTTTTATAAGGAAATAATAGACGCACAGTGTTTTTTGTTTTATATTAGTTTATTGAATTATGCACGAACATAATCGTAGAAATAGAACGAAATGGATCATACCTAATTCAATAAAATAATATAAAATAGAAATTGTTGTTCATCTATTATCATCTTATGAAACGAAAAAAGCTTTTCGAACAACCTAATAAAATAATGTAATTTTCTGTTCTTAAATGAAATGGGCCAAATTTATATAAACGGGGCACTGTCAATTAACAATGAAAAAAGATATGCGAAAGGTAAGATAGCGTACGAATATCAAATTTTCGAACGTGTAGGAATACAATATCCCCGTAGCCTATGCGTTTGCCCATATGTATTACATACTTATGTAGCACACACATGATATGAGTATACAGCGTGCAACAAAGATGGTGTTCTACGAGACAGATATAAATTGCAGACAATTTTCTCTGTGACTGTACCATCCAACTGCTTTAGTCGCGCCTCGAAACGAGAAGATTCGAAAGTTACTGGAAAGACAAGGTGAAGATCTATATAATAACAAAAGAATATGTAATTGGGTTAATGATAGTAGTAACGTTCTTGTCTGATAGGAAAGATAAAATAAAGAATAAAGTATATGTATTGACTACTATGAACGATAAGAATACATAAATTTTTTATTATTTCTTTAGTAGAATTTTCTATAATGTACGTCGATAGAAAATTTAAAAATCCCAAGTTATGTTGTAATTGTAAGGCTGAACAGGTAATTGTAGACTAACAAAACTTTGTATTCTAAAATTGCATTAAAATATGTAAAACGCGAATGTGTACCTTCTGTATAACGTCTCACTATTCTATTGATGCGAAGAGGATCTTTCTTATTTAAAGAGACTTTTTGGATAAACAGATCTTTCGAATCGATGTTAAAGAGTTGCGTTTTAGTACACGGAAGAAATTAATGATTTTACGATCGAATCGTAATATGAATGATACTTTGTTTAAATACGTAGAATGTTTTAGGTAGACAGATGTTTTTAATCGCTCTATTTATATTAATTCTTTTTCGCCGTATCTTTTTATTATCCTTGTTGTAAAATTTCTCGTTAACAAACGTTGTCCAATATAACAATAAATTATCATAATACCTTATCTTCGCCAAATTAAGTTAATCTATATTTATTCTTCATCCTTTGTTAATATATATTTAAACTAAATATTACTCGTAATCCTGGAACATCGTATACATTCCCGAACAGAAGATTGAAACGATATAAAATACTAGGTATATAAGGTAAAGAAAAGAAAAGAGAGAAAAATACAGAGATGGAGAGCATGAAAGGAAGAGGAAATATGATGGTGCGTTGAAAACGGTTGATCGTGATAACGAAAGAAAATTCTCAACCATTGTTAGAAGAAGATACGGTCGAGAAATTTTTAACACATTTCCAAAACGGCGTCTCGTAGACCCAAGTTACCGAGAAGTAATACCATTTACGATTAAGTAAACGCAGCGATCGGTTCTGCAATTTATGGTGGTGCTACTCGCGATCTCAATTTCTCCAAGAAGCCCTTTGATCGCGGGTAATTCGATCGTCTAGGAAAAATATTTCCTTGTAATTTAAGTGGTGCCGTTGCCGGTGCTCATTGCTCTCTCGTATAAATCAATCGGCACTCTCTTAATTTTTATTAATTGATTGCTTCCTTTTACCGTAAATCCATCCTAGATAATGAAATTGATGTTACGGAATTACTAAGAAAAGAAAAAATTATGCTGTTGTTGATTGATCGAGTTCGCAAATAGGTACACGCGAATATTATTTGATAATATCTTGGTGAATTTTTACTCAAATATCTTGTCAGGTCCTTTTAAAAAAGTTTTTAGATTTGTCATGTTTTTTTTTATTTTTATTTTTAGTAGGAGGTACAGGATAAAGTAAAACATGTAGTTTCATAAATATCTTGTCAAAACATCTCAAGAGAAATGCGAAGAAAGACAGCAGACAAGAAATGAATTTTTTATTTGATACCGCGACGATAATTCCATTTCGAAGTACAAAATTTTCGGTGGTTAGTGAAAAATTGGTTTCTATCCTGTTATGTACTTCTTATCGATTTTCTTTTATTTCGGTGAATGTATTTGGAATTTTTTATCGCACAAATGACATAAATTAATTCCTGTTGAGTTAAAAGAGTTCAAGGATTGAAAAGATTTAGAAAGAAAAGTCGAGTAAAAAAATCTTCAATAGTATCTTTTCTATAGAAAAAATTCTTCCATAAACCAGTCTGTACTTCCGTCATAAAATTTTAATAAAACATTTACGACCTGAATGTTTATATAACACGGAGCTCTTACTTTCGTTTGCAATCTATTCTGACACAATTTGATAATAAAGATGTAGGAAAATTTGTATAATAAAAGTAAAATATATATAATTATGTAAAAAAGTGCTTTGCTCGTAACTCGTAAACATAAATTGAAAGCGATCGTAAAATTCACTTTGTTATGTTTCATGATAAGCTACGGCTAAGCACAAGTAGCAAGAAAGTTTCACTGGAGCAAATTGCATTAATTTCATTCGCCGCTGCAATTGCAATTGCTTTCTAGGTTTCGTTATTTTGCATTCTCGGCCACGGCTTGTAATAATTTTACTTAGAACTACACCTAGAATATACTGTTGCTTTTATAACGAGAAACAGGAAAATTGGAAAAATGAATCATGCAATAGGAAATACGCGAACAGAAACGCAAGATAGAATCGAGCGAACGGACGAACACAAGTAATGTGAAACTGGTTAGAAATTGCGACGAATTTTGTCATAAAAGTTCTTGTTTTTTTACAGAATAGTTACATTTTTTCTTCTTCAAACTTTTTCGCCACTGTCGTTCCAATTTTAATACGACTCATAAAATTTGGCGTCAGTTTTATTCGCTCTAATGTTGTATAATCGATATTTCATTTCGTACTTTATTTCTCTCAGTTCTTTGTATTAAGTATCTTATAAAGTGTTAGAAAAGCTGTCTTATTATTTGTGAACGAGACGAACAATCTTACGCGTGAATATATAGAAGTTTTAACTTTTAATAGAAGATTTCGTAAATTTAACTGATTATGTTTATATTAGATTGATTTTTTTATTGTTTTATCAATTTGATATCACTGAGAAAAAGTCGAGAATATTAGGAATATTTAAAATCATAGAATTACGAATCTACATAAATATCATGTTCAATGTATTAAATTTTATATCTTATAGATAACTTAGTAGAGTCAACAATTATAAATATTATAAATATCCAACTAAACAAACACACTTGCTCGTAATCTTATCGTTCATAAAAATTCTTCAACTTTCATATCTCTACCAAAGCCTAGTACTTAATCCAAATTGTGTATACACAACGCACCATAATTTTGTGCGTTGAATAAACTCTACACAACAAACTTTGCAAACAAACACGGTGAAGAATTGCTTCATAGCCCGAAGAACAGCTTGTCTGAGTGACACTGTAGGTACCTGCATGATTTCAGGTCGTCTTATCGAATCGTCTAGCCCCGTATCTTCTTTCCTCACTTGTCCAAATCGTCTCGTCTGCCCGTATAACCAGATACACTGTATAAATTACGGGACTGTCAGCGTGGCGTGAAAAGAGTTTCTATAACGCCTTTGATTCTCCTACGTCTATTAACGAGCTAATCGCTCGTTCCTTCTTTAACGACGTAGAGGCTAAGTGGAAAATCGCGAGATCCTTCAAAGAAGATATTTCGTCTCGTCGAACGTTTAATCAGATGTCCTTAGAGCCGTGCAATTTCTTAAGGCGTTTCTTCAGCTTTAATTAACCGTGTGAGTAGATGCATCCGCGCGTTCCACGCGAGTAACCACGAAAAAGAAAAAATCATTTGCGAATATCAAAGGTGAAAAGTGTGAAAATTTTATTTTTATAGATGATGGATAGAGGGAGGAAGTTTTATAGGTGTTGAGCGCGATAGATATTTTATGAATATTACCCAGGCAACGATAGGAGAATGAAAAAATATTTTTATGAATACAGAATTTCCGTTTTACAGAAATGATATTGAAAGCACGGAGGGTGTGGAAACGGAAATATCGAAGTGGTTTTTATTGAATTAGTTTTTAATGACGCGTCAAGGATAGAATTATTAGTAAGAATTATTAGCTTATTAAATGCAGGAAGCTGGGATAAATTGATACAGGGACGAATTGATAGATTTTTTCATCGTTACGTATATATATGTCGGAGATGGAAGAACAGCGGGATTTTCCGTCGCGAATGCTGGGAAAAACCCCCCACCACCATAGTCAAGATTTTAATGTTTAAGCAATAAAAATAAGGAAAATAACTTTTAATGTTCCAACCTGGCTTTACGACGATGGGCTCAGGTTTAAGGTGACATAACGGGTCACCAGACGTAGCCACGGTCCTGGGAGGGCCGCGTACCTGACAGAGGTACGGAGTGATTTTGTGACTCTCCTTAAAAACAAGGATTGACCGTGGATTCGTTATCGAACCTGGATTCGTTGTCACCATCATCTCGGACATCCTATTGCCGTTACTCATAGCCTCTTGTAGTGCCCATATTCGCACTGATAAATACTAACCACATCCGCGACGGTAAAGTAAGTAAAGGTTCATAGAACGCCCCAAAGTGTCAACCTGACTCCGACATATAAATCAAACACGACAAGTATAAAGAAATATTTGTTTAAATCTTCGGCTCTAAAGTAGAACATGAAAGAAATCGAATTTCTATCATTGTATCAAAGAAATCGGAATGAAAGAAATATGAAAGATACATTTATATGTATAATAAGAACAAAAACATACTTTTTGTTTATATGTTTTATAAAACAGAATCATTTAAATTCACAAAAATATACTGTTGGAAATCTACACAATTTTTATGAAAAATTGCATGTTGGATATTTTGGTCGCTTCTCTTTTATCGTAGAAAAAATATTTTAGTATTATATCGCAATGAATTATTTTCTCTCTTTGGCTTATTAAAAATGACGTAATCGTCTTTGGTGTTGTTTAGGGATGGCAGAGACCTAGTTTGAAAACTTTTTGATGTAAGGAAGCTTTCGCTTTTAATAATGTCCCAAATGTTCAAGCGTGACTTTTTTTCACGAGATTCAGGATAAGCGACGTTTCTTTCTTTCTTTTCCCTGTTCAGCTATAAGAGCAGAAGGATTGCAGAGGATGTTTTGCCAAAGTAAAGATGGATCTGCTAATGGAACTTTTGTTATCAGTAGATTCAAGAGAACCGGCTTTCTTCAGCAAAAAGAGCGAACGCCTGAAGGAAAAAAGAATTCCTTTTAAGCTTCTTCCAGAGGTGGAACCAGATTTCGCGATTCCTGTATTCATTTCGATGAAAAAGATCGCGTGCTAGCTTTTTTTTCTTCCTTTTTTTCGTTTAATTACCATTGAGATTTATAAGTGGCGCATTAAAGTGTTAAGATATATTAGAGGGTTCAATTATGATGGAATGATTAATCAAAATGCTAAATGGTATCTATGATAAAAATGGCACTTTTATGTAGCATAATCATATCGTAAATATGATAAAGAGATTTTAAGTCTATGTTAATAATCTACTTCAAGTAGAGCAAATAAGTCGATGAATTCAAGTTTTGGAAAAAAGTAATCCAACAGAAAATAAGTGTTCAAGAAAACATGTAGATAACAGTGAGAATGAAAGAATTATGCACGCGGAAGTACATATGTTCCTTGGAAAATATTTATGTGTAGTTGAAGCAATCCTCCATTATGATTTAAAATACATAACAATAATAATAAAACAATATTGCAGATTTATGATATAAATCAATGATAGAAAACCAAAGAAATTATTTTAAAAAGCCACATAATTTTACGATTCCTTCCAGTTTTTAAACTAATTTACTTCCAACACCTTTTCTGAAACACATCCAAAGTACGATGGAAGTAAACTATTAGAATATATGTATAGAGGTACGAAAAATGACTCAATTAGTACTAACAGGAAGCAGTGAAGCATAACATACTAAACTCGAACAGCAATAATTTCTCGAACTCGAAGGAAATTTAGGATTGCTATTTCCTCGGAACGAAAACTTTTAATATCGTACGTACATTACGTGGGATAGTTTATTCGTTTTAATTTACATTTGATAATCCATTTAATGGTAATAACGTCGGAGATCCTCGTATCGACTCGATCGTTTCTACGGTGATTACGGTTGCTCTAATACTCTTGAGCAACGATAGCCAAGCAATTCGACTTCGCTCGTTTACTCGATGCGGAAGACCAAGGTAGCGGAACCGGAAGCGACTATCGTTCGGATAAAAAGGCGAAGCACGCTAATTAAGCCTTCATTAATGAGGGAACCGCTGGCTGGAGTACATAGCAGGGGACGTTTTCTAAGGAATAGGTTGTCGAAGGTACAGAAAAGGCTCATCGTGTGCTGTTTTGTACAACAAGCTTTTAGTAGTTACCGTACACGTTAATTTACGTTTTAGATACTATGTCGCAGAATTATTTCATCAACGATTTACTTCATGCTTTGAATAAGTCTGCATAAAGATGACTACTTTGTGAACAAATGCAATTGCAGTAAATGAGATGGTTTTAGTTTGTTTTTTAAACGGAGAGTAATGATTTTTGATTCTATTAATTAAATGATATCTTCGTGTATACGGTGATACATGAAAATCAAAATAAATCAGATGTACCTTTTTTGCTTTCATTCGCAAAAGTGGAAAGCGGTATTTTAATAAATGTGAGACATAATATATATAATAACGAATAATGAAAATTACAATAATTAATCATTTTTGTGAGGAAAAATAAATCTATCTGTTCGAGGAAATAATAACGGTCATTTTGTTAGGTAATATTCCCAAAAGCATCAGAAATCTTCGCTGAACGTGGTTCAACGCCTTGCGTCCCCATTCTGCCCATTGTAATTTTTATTCATTTCACGATCTAATTAAGGCAAGGATTTTATCCGCGTGAGAATGCGAGAAAGTATGATAAAACCAGTCGCGAAATTCAAGTTAAAGGTCTTCAGGAACAAAGAATGAATCATACGACTAATAAAAGTTTAATTTACAATTTAACAGGCGAGACTGTTCTCAAGTCACGTGATAGTTATCTCATAATAATAAGATTATCGTTTATGAATCTGTTATGATCTTAAATGGATTTGCAATCATCTTCGATGTTTCTTCTATAGGGTGTTAAAAAAATGGCTAATATTTATATAGTGTGATCCCAGGTATCAAGATAACGAAGACAGTTTCTATACAAACATTCATTTGAAGTTTATTTTTCAATGTTATAAGCAATTTCATTTTACGTTGATGGTATAGTGACAATTGCGACGAATACTAAGATTGAAAGCAAATATAAACGAAAGATGAAACGTAATCTTGTTATAGATAGAAGTAAGATCTTTACTATAACATTGAATGTATAAATTCTTTATTTGTGAAAGATTCTAGAATTTCTATTTAGATTTGTAATAAATATAGGATTTCAAATGAGATAATAATTTCGAAAGGTTTTAATAATATTTTAATAATCTTACCTCGCTTTCTACGAGATGTCCTAATATTTATGTATGTTTACATACAGAAAGTGTTGAAGAAATCGTATCTGTGGTATAAAATAAAATTGTTTATAACTTGAAAAATACTCTACAAAACTCTATTTTACACGCGAATTCTTTTCGCTGTTTTAATTTCTAGAATTACAAAGGCGTGATAAACATCTTCTAGATTTTTTAATACTCTGTATGCAGTAAATATATACGAATTTAATAAATATTAATAGTTTCCGCGATAGCAGGCAGATATACGCTAAACTTTTAATAGATTCGTTAAAAGTGTTCCTTCACGGAAAATCTAATTAATTTCTTTGCTCTCACGCGTCTTATCTGTCGACGACTCATTGAGAGTCATTCGAATCCTTTGGCTTTCTCAGACGCTGAAAAGAGTTGAAAAAAGGAACATATGCATATTATCTAACGCGAATTTCACGAGAGAGGGACTGTGTACGAGTCATGCCTTGATTGCCCCGGCACGAACAAACTCGTAATCAGAGGCGTGATTGCGATAATATTTGCCCTGTGCGATATTCTAACACCGGCGCAATGTGCGGTCTTGTGCATATCTACGCTATCTATTTGGATAAAGCGCGTCGGGAAGATGCGTTTCATGCTACTTTTCCAAGTGATTCTCTTTAATCTAAATACTGCTTTTAGCAACGAAATTCATAGATTTTCACACGCGATGAAAGTGTTACTGGAGGAATTGAAATGGTAAATGATGCTAACTAAGTGACAGAAAAGTATAAGTGAAATGTAAAATGAAGGTAGAAAATGAAGATAAAATGAAATTTTTAGTAGGAAAGGATATAAATTTCATGTGGATTACGGTAGAAAAAATTGCAAGCGCTGGAATAATTTATTTCAGGTCCTAGGATTATTACGAGATAAAGTTAAAATCAAAAATGTCAACTTAAGAATATACATTCTCTGTTAGTACTAGGCACCTTCTAGCAACCTTTATAACCTACCTACCAAAGTTTCAAACGTAAAAATATATTACGAAAGATGAATATTGAAATAAAGAAGAAAAATATATTATATGAGATGAATATAAGTGTGATCAATTAATATTAAAAATACGAGTTTAAATAACAATTTAATTACATAATATAGTAAAAATACAAACATGCATTGAAATAATCCGTATTATCTCACGATTACAATAATCATGGAGATTTCTGGGAAAAGGGTCAATTTTTGGTCAAATAGTTGAATTATAAAAGTCACTGCAACTTGAAATGCAATCCAACATTATAACAGGAGAAATAGCAGTTCGATCAATGACAATATTGGTATCAGAATATCAAATGGAAACTGCGGCAAAAGTAGCGCATTAAACGAGCACGAAATTGAAGCACGCGAGTTGAAAATAGAAAGGGAACGCGTACTCGCACGGGATATGAGGAGCATTATGTGGATTGACACGAATTACCAGAACTAGTTGAGGAGTAATGAATCTTCTATCCATGATAGAGGTCTGCTAGTTTCAACAAGTATACATTTGCATTCTAAAATAGAGGCCATATAGTCAGTCGTTTATCAATGCAAAACGTATCAATATAAACCGGAGGATACGTTGTTTCTGACGAAAGCCTTTGTGTTTCCTTCGATTCGTAATTTATCAATTACTATACACACTTAGAACTATCAGTTAATAATACAGGAGATATATAAAGTTTCTGAATAAGATTCCTACTTGAAGCTTGGTAGTTCTATTTTTATTTAGGAGGAGAGGATTTAATTTGCGGTTGTATCTTTGCCTTATTCTCGTTGAAGAATTACCTTTGACTTTTATAAAACTACGCCTGCTTTTTAAATGTCTTCTTTGTTGACTTTTCAAACATATCCTCCAGCTCGTTGTGTTGTCCTTTTTACTCTCGTTCTAAGTTTGCCTTTACTCTAATATTCTTTAATTAATTAATTAGTTGCCATTAAGTACTTCGTGTATTGTTCAATGATTCAATGATACATTTGTTTGTTGATTCAATCGGCCCGATAATTTATTTTCATGTTTGTTTTTAAATAAATTTTATATAAGGAAATTATAATCGCATAACAACAAGAATTACGTGTATAAAGTGCAATACTTCTAATCATTCAGCCAGTTTCTTCACAGTCTTTTTCTAGAGTTTTTCTTTAGAGTCTGATCTTCCAAATGAAGTTTAATAATTTCCTAATAACTAATCAAATTTACTCTGGTTTTCTCTCGATATCCTAATAGTTATAAACGGAGCTGTATACAGTATAATCTTCTGAAGAGTTAAATTAAAAGTAAACAACGCTAAATTTTCTTTTATCTCTTCACGAGCGCAGATAAATTGTAATATAAACGTTTCGTTCGACAAGCTGCTCTGTTAGTTATTGCGATGTAAAGCAGGTAGGGATGCTAGCTGTTTAGACGAAATACTAGTAATTTAAAACGAAAAGCGCCGACAACCGCTCGAATCTATTCGCTCACGTTTGTAAGTTACGGTGCATGCATAATTGCGATTTCATTTGCACCGAATAGGGCATTCTTAATGTCTTTTAATGAAATGTAGCCTGGAAGAATTTCATTTTATTCGTATCTCGGCCTTGAGGCGACCGTAAGACTTGTGTCTGAATTGAGCAGTTGGAAATAGGAACGGCGGACTCCATTCACTTCCCGCTAGTTTCTTCGTATTAAAGAATGCTTTTTCCCCTCTTTTTTTTAAACGAGATGCGGAAGTAGAACGTAATCAGTTTTCGTTATTTTCTCTTAATTCTTTTTCACGCGATCATAATAGCATTAATTATAATTATACAAGAAAATGAAATAATCAAAAAAGAACTCAGAAATAGTTCAAAAATAAAATTTACTAACAAAACAGAAAAGAATTAAAGTTTATCGAATAGAAAAAGATAAACGAATTAAATGAAAATCAAATTTTCTGAAAACACTCCATCAGTTTCCGTGATAGCACTCATAGATGTACGATAGTATGTTGTTCGACCCTGTTTCTTGTACAATTCCATTTCTAAGTTAAATAACAGGTTGCATGTAATCAGTACATACAAGACTATCACATCTCAAATATCTAGGATGGTACTTAAGATAGTATTCATAAATATGAAAACTGAGATCAGACAATAGCTTGTACGGTCTAGGATGTATCCCCTTTTATAAATCGAAAGCAGAACAACCTTGAACGTAACTTTTGATGGCGGAAGACGCAGCACCCTCGTGGTTAATCACTTTTTTAATTGCTTCTTGGCGCGACTAAGATCGGCGACGGTGAATCGACGAGGATAGGAGTTGGTCGAAACACGTATATATCTTTCTGCTTTTTTACTTTTTGTTCGTATGCTCACGAGGAAGGGATGAAACGGGAAAAGCAAACAGCGTCGTGGAAAGCTTTTACGTATCTCATTTTTCCCCTCCGCCGCTTTAATCGACGATGGACCCTTTTGCTGGAAGTTTTATTTGCAGTAGAAAATTTACTCGTTTCCGTACGACGACGATGGAGCGTGCGTCCGACCTTCTGCAGTGACAGCAGAATCTCACCCTTTCGCCCTTCTCTTCTCTCTCCTCCGCTTTTGCCTTGCCTTTTTGTTTCGTTTTATTTTTTCCACATTTTTTTTACCCTTTTTCCCTGGAAGCAGTGCGTCGAACGACCGCCACGAGTCGAGCACTACTCAAACTTCACTTCTATGTGCGTGAGTTATTAAATTTTACGGGAACAGGGGAGGCCAGGCGGCCTTGCCCTTCGAAATTAATATTTCATCCGTTTCCGAACGGATGTCCTTCGCGCAACGCGCCAACGTCGCTGAACTGTCTTGCCGTTAGTTTTCTCGAATGATTCATTTTAATGTATGCGTGGAAAACAGTTAGATATACGTGGAGGTTGGCGGAGGATAGGGGTATTAATACTTCGGAGAAAAATTGAAAGGATCAAGTTTAAAGACGTTATCTTATAATACCGAATTTTATAAAATTGTAATAACTTGCAATTGACGAACTACGATGAAATCAATAAAAATATCGAATTGGGATTGGGATCAAGTTATACGTATAAAAAAGTTAAGATATATGCAGCTTGATGAACGTTTGACAGTGTGAATTTTGAAAGGAAACTAACAGGTGAAGGTATCAAGAATCAAGTATTAGATTAAGTTGTAACAAGTTATAATAATTAACTAACTACATTGGAACGCGTTATTCTCACTATCCATTATCTCAAATCGATGCAGCAATCTCGTATTAATTCACTCTCCAATTATAAACCCCATAATTTCCTTACATAAGTATTCATAATACATATACACTACCACTCGATCTTCCCACATTAAAACTTGTTACAATCCTTGTTATTCTCAATCAACACTAAAATACTACACCGTTAAATCTGTCAAAACATCGAAAAGCATCTTGCACATATCTTACACACCAAAAACGAACTAATTACTGTCAACGCAATTTTAAAATTGGAGCCTAATAAGAATTTCGAACGTTAGTACCGAGAATCACCGGCAGAGTGCGCAGGTATCGCGACCGTGGCGCGGCGAGCGGCAGCGCGGGAGTGGCAGTATAGTTTCGGACGCCGTGACGCGTGCTTCGGGGATGAAAATTGCTAGTCGTTTTATTGACGATACACGATCGATGTGTGTCTTCGCTGTTCGTGTCATGCATTGGTACGATCTACGAACGGCCACACGTGTATATCCGATGAATATCTGGGTGATCTGCGCGCGACCGGTTCGTCGGTAGTCGCGGTTTGTTGACTCGATAACGTGGTCCCTCGGTGTGTTTGTTTTCCCCGTGGAGAAGTGCAATCATCTGTGGATTACCCCGAGCAGCTGCAACGGACAGGTTATTTGGCCGGTCGGACAAGGCCTCGTGTGCATCCACGATCCGTGAACTAGGCTGATCGATCGACGTGCTTCAGATTATATTTACCTCCGGCGACGCCAGAGAGAGGGAAGAGACGCGTGAGAGACGAACCTCGTGATTTTACGATGATTATTAACCCTTACGCAAGCCTCGTTTCTGCGCACCGGAACGCGCCCCAATTTTAAATTCGACTAATTATGCGCCATTTACAGAGGACGCTGCACGACATCGCGCCAATTCGCACCGTAGTAGAGATGTAAGGCTCGAGATACAGTGTCTCCAGAAAGTAGTCGTGTACTTATCGTAGAAAATGTTTATATATGTGTCGTGTGTGGTATGTAGAAAGAAAATTTTGAAATTTCAGTAGCACCGTGTACATTGGTACGAATATATCAGATTTTTATACGTTAATGGAAAATTTGAAGATGTGTAGAATACATATAATATGTATGCAAAAATAAGTAAAATATGCAAAGTATAATACTTGTAATGTTTAGTAGGTAAAATGGTTCTATGCTTAGCTTTAACTTTTTTAATGTTACACTCGCAAAATATGAATTTACATAAATATTCGCAGCCTGTTCGGAAAATTCGTAACAAAAGTTAAGAAAGATTTAACTGAAAAAACTTGTAAAATAAATTACTAGGTGTAAGTTCATGAGAATATCTTGACAAATTTTCCATTTTCTCCGGTAACGAATTTCTTCAAATAGCAGCTTTTATAAGCTATTCAGAATATTTAATTTCTTATTTGTATCTTTCGAATACATGAAACGAACATACGAAATATATATTCAAATAGTGAAATTTAAATAGGTTTTTTTTATAACACATACGATATAACCATATAAATTTTCCATGGTAAGTGTTCAAATGCCTTGCCAAGCCGCTGTACGTGTAACACTTGAAAGTGATCGAGAAACGAGGTCGGTGTCTGTTTATAGCGGGATGCTTGAACGATGAACAGTGATTAATCGCGTAAGGGTTAACGTGATATTGTTTACTTGAAATGAATATTTTTGTCACGTGTGTTATAAGCATCTTTTTGGTTGCTCCAATATTGCATAATTGTTTAGATGGTTCTGGTTAACAGGTACACAGATATTAGAAAACTGAAAAGTTCTTACGTTGATCTTTTTTTTTGGACTGTTTCGCTTTGTGTGACCTCTGCTACTTTATGAAAGCGTTATTATTATATCAGGACGAAAATTAAATAGACGAAAATGAAGCGTGATAAATAGGTCACTCATAATACTAATGCTTCTGTATACTATTTATAAATCTATCTTTTCTGTGCTTTAAAAAGCTGTATGTCCAATAATATTCTTGTTTTAAAAAGAAGCAAAGATAGAATCGAGGTAGGTTAAGAAAGAAACTTATTCGATAATGAGGTTAAAATTTTCTCTATTATCTGTCCATCAACTGTAGAGTCTCTTTTATTGCTCGAGATAAGATCGCTGTATCTTCAGCAACGAGCTAACGTCGAATAAAAACGATGATTCATCGTAAAACATTGAAAATTAGTTAGGAAGTTACATAGTCAATTACAGGAAATGTTATTCGCGTCAAGCTAATAATAATTTTGTTCTTTCCAAAGGAATTTTGAAGTATTTCTAAACACGGCAGATCGTATCGAGAATGTTGAATTTTACCTTGCAACGTGTTCTTGCGTTAATTTAGTAACCTAATTAAATACGCGTATCTAATCAACCCCTTATTATCGCGAATATCGAAGATAAATTTGCCACCATTTTTACCGTGAATCAGTCGTTCTCCCTCGTTGTTACGCAATATATCGACGTTTTATAATATCCATATGCTCTTCCTTGAAGTAATAGACGACTATCGGTGATATTAACATTGTATTTGTAAACTGAAAGTATCGTCTAATTTATTAGTAGCAATAAACAATTATTTTTGATCAAGGCTCGAATAAATGTTATCGATTTCAATGATTTACGATATTAAAGGAAAATTTAAAAAGTTTTTTTTTAGTCAGTTTTTAACATAACGTAATTTCGGTCAAGTTTATTTTTATTACATCTTATTATAGAAAAGGTAATATTAAAAAATACAAAATTTAGAGGTCTAATATCGGTAATCTTATCGTTTTATGTTAATTACCTCATAAATAAAAACTGAACCTTTAATTTTTTGTTGTGCTTAGTTTTATAACATATTATTTCTAGAGATATTATTCAAAAAGTCACAGACTCTTGAATTTCCCGTATTAAATTTAACTTTATTTACTAAATCTCTAAAAAAGCTGTCGCGAAAGAATTCGAACAAAATTTTCAAACTTTTTCTTCAATTTGTCTTAAATGATCGACTTGTAAATATTTTTTCTACGTGGAGATCCTTTTGATTTTTCGGACTTCAAATATAGAAGTTGTATTTTCGATATGATCAGAAATTCTCCAATTTTTCATATAATATTTTCTTAATATTAAATATATATGACTCTTGCCGTGTCATTGTTGATTTTTACAAACGATTTGATGAAAATCGTGGAAAGGGAGAATTACGATAAATTACCTGGCATCATATAATTCGTTTTCTGATAATCAGTGAGTTTCATAAAATTTAGATCCTTTGACGATGCACGGTTTTATCGATATACATTACGCGCGCGTATAAACGACGAAATAATTTAAATCGAAGAGATACAGGCTCGGTGGATACAATTAATTGTTTCGTAATTAATCGCCTGATGAGAAATTCCCTCTCGTGATATTTGAAAACAAATGTCGGATTAAAACTGCGAGATCGGAGAAAGATTAAAATTTCTTCGCGAGAATAATTCTGCAATGATCAACCAGGCGGTTGTCTGAAATTATGTGGAACATGAATACGTAAAGTGGATTAACTAAAAAATTGAACAGTATCATTTCGTTCAACTTAATTTTATTTTTCAACTTAATTTTCCGCTTCTTCAGGATTATTGGCATATATAGTGCGGAAATCTTTTAAACCATCTAATGATAAGTTACTGATATTATAATGACAATTGAGAATATTTCAATTCCTTAAATCACCAACTTTTTTTAGAAATTCCATGATAAATAGAGCTCCAATCTAAGTGTAACAGGAAATTTATGGGATCATTTAGATTGAGTCAGAAGAGGAAGGGGAATAAGAAAAATAAGAGTAATCTGCTGTGTGAGAAATTGAATAGAGAATAGGAAAATCTACAATAATTATTAATGCTTGGATTTAATGTTTCTTAAGAAGTAGGTAATGACGAATCTATTAATTCATCAAAGTAAAACATTTTCAGTTGATGTGTGATTTTATACTTTTGCACATCGTCATACTTGAACGTGTCTAATTTCGATATTTATTCAACTCAAACGTAATTTCTAAAAATATAAATCTATGAGCAGCATATTATTTTTCTTAAACTTAAAATAATAAACATCTATATAAATAGTAAATATCTTTTCTAGTCCTAATAAATTCATGTTTGAATACTTTGCATCTCTTCAAATATCTAATTGTAATGTTGCAACCGTTCTGTTTTGTTTCTGTTTTTCTACATTTCGACAAAAGATTTAGCGAAACAAAGAAAGAAAATAAACGAGCAATATGTTAGAACAAATATTATTCGCAATGAAGAGACTGATGATCTTTAACAAAAATATTGTACAATTTCAGATGTGAAGTAGCCATACCTTTTATGACAACCAATGTCTTAATCCATTAAAAATTGTAATATATCGTAGAAGCTATAAAATACTGCATTATTTCGTCGATGCTTTATGAAAATCTATCAATTTAAACGAAACAGCCTTGGTAGTTCATTTTAAAAACTTTATCGAAGTTTCCCGCTGTCGCCACACTTTATTCGCAATAAAAATGTTCATAAGCTGGTGCTGAACTTCCTAGTCACGCCCTGTTTTATTAATCGCCGATACAACTAACGTCGTATCATCGTGTATGGTCGTTTTCTTTTCCACAGAACACAATAGAGCGTGGATTCAGAAAAGGTTAATGTATTCGAAATAATTTTTGACGCACCCTAAAACTCTACTGTTCTCTCTTTCACCTTTCTCTATTCTTCTTGCTTTCTCTTCTTCATTTCCTTTTCCTTTTTTTTTTTTTTTGCGAACGATTTTAACATTAAACGAAATTCTCCCGGGACTCCGAACAGCCCAACAAAGAGATGTAAATTACGATCTCGGTCGGCTGTATTTTTTCCTACTTTTTTTCGTGTTTGCTCTGGCTAGAAAAATATGTGTGTCAACAGGAACTTCCCGCGGTGTGCACAGTGCACTTGCACTTTTGAGCACGCGTTCGTGATCCTTGACCTAATTGACATTGTTCTGCCACGTGATGCTGCACCAGCGATTCATTCGAATTCGAACCTAACAGCAACCACCGCTCTGTGATTGCATTTCAATTTGAAATTCGCCGAAATTCCCGCGAATATGCGATCCGATGTTCAAAATCATTGCTAACGAGAACCTATGGTTTGCATTGAAAATGAAGAAATCAGAAATTTTCGGAAGGTCATTTGGTTATGGTAAAAATTCTACATTTTTTGTGTTTAAATATTTTAAAGGGTTTATTTTAAGTTTTGCCTGAAATTCTGGAAATATTTCATCGATGAAAAATTTTGAATTCAACACGTTATGCGTATGTAAACTTGTTTGATCGTAGGATATTTTGAGGCGAAGGATTTATTTGAAAACTGCTGCATTTATTATTTATTATACTTCAAATTGTTGACATAATGTCGAGCTGAATGTTTTTTGGCTTATAAGTAGTTCCGAAACGAACTGAATTTTATTTTTATGACCAACGTTTAACAAACCGTTAATAAAGATTCTAATTTCTAACATTAGCACGAGTTTTGCCTCGCGATAGAACTGCAGTACAGAAATTCCTTTCTTTACTGGCTTCGATCGTAAAACACGTAACATAGCAAAATTCGTAAAAAATGTGTAGGTCAATTACGTTCTGTGGCTCTATATTGTTATATTTCCTATATCTCGAAACACCAGTTATATTTTGGAAAAAATTTTGAAAGCAAGAAATGTTACAACGAAGACAGTAATAATGTTAAGATAAACCTAATAATAGTATACAATGGTGTAACGTAACGCAACAGTAGTAACAAGTAATAACGTTGCAATAAAATGGTTGAGGACGAAGTGAAATTCGCGATAGAATTTAAGTTGTTCTCATGCAGCAACTGTACCATCAATGTTCCAATTGTTATATTTTCAGACTTTTGCAATGAAACATTGTAGAACGATGTTACGAGTATTGTTACACATTTCTGGCTCTCTTTCGCACAATTGTACATTTTAATTCTCGTATACCTCGTATTTTTTTACTAACAATAGTTACACTTTTAAAATTTTACTTTCTGTGATTATTCATGTATCCGTAATACATTATTCGATAAATAGAAAACATTAATTAAATAAACAAATTCTCCTTTTTCGTTTACTAATATAGTAAAGAACATACTCTGTTAGGATATGTTTTCCATCAAGATTTCTTGCATTTTTCGTACAGGTACACAAAAATACGTACTTTCAACTCTTCATAGAAAATAAATGTTAATAATTATGTCACTTACTATGACACTGAAGCTGTGCGATTTGTAAAACTATATTTATCCCAGCTTCTCTCACACTATGCTGTGTAAAAAAAAAAGTTTGAAATTAAACGGTACTTTTCTCTGAGGGGAATATGTTGGAGATGCAGTGAATGTCAGTTTGAAAGTTGGTGTAGTTGGAAACATAAATTGTATATTTTAATGAGCACGTTTTTAACGTTAAATACTACTAAACCAATCAAAATGATTCATATCAGATTAACAAACTTCTGCAAACTTTTTCTTACCTGTAACCTGTACTATCTCATAGAAAGGTTATAACCGCAAGAAAAAATTTCTTTTCTCAGCAGCCATAATTCACACGAACAATTTCGATCGCGTGCTAGTAGTTTTCGCGTTGGAGAAAAATCTCGTCACCAATTAAAACGAAATTGTGGTACGAACCAAAACGCTTTCACCGTAGATTTCATCTGAATTCGAAGCTGGCCGAACATCAGCCATCGTGGATACTTTCCACGTTGCCTCTTCCATCCCTATCCTCGGTTATGAACGTTATTTGAACGCGTGTAACGAGAAAACGGAAGTTACGAAACGAGCGTCCGCCAGTTTCTGATTTTTATCGACGTCGATGCAATTCCTCCGACACGGCCGCCGTAATATTCGTAACGCTGCTAGTTTCTCGTCTCAGATTTTCGTCCGAGACATTCCTGCCTCGAAATAGTCGTAGTTTTGAAGTTACAGGCATCGTTCCAGGCGAATATTCGAAAGGAATGGTCGCGTAGGTGAAATTGAGCGAGTTATTCGGATGAATCTCCTCGTTTCGGTGGAGGTGAATCGAACGAGATTTCATTTTGTTTCTTTACGATCAATTTTGCGCATTTTGGAGAGAATACGATGCTGGTCGGGGGAATATGTTGTAAATCTAACGAATGTCGGTGCATTTGAAAGCGTATGCAGATGGAAATATAAATTGTATATTTTGCTGAGCATTTTATTAATATCAGAACTACCGAGCCGATTAAAATAATTAATATCGGATCGTTAAAAATATGCAAATATTTTTCATCGTTTCTGAAACAATTCTAGTTTATAATTTTAGTTGAGAAATAAAGAAAGCATATATAAATGTTTTATACAACTTGTACAAATAAATAAAGAAATAATGTACACAGATTAGAGATGCGAATAAAAGTTACAAAATTGCTTTTATAGAGGATTTATATATTTGTAAATGCAATAAAGATTGCTAGTGGTACGAACTAATTTACTAATGTAGAATTTTCAATGCATCAGGGAGTTCACTTTTATTACAGAATAGTACAGCGGATGTAGTGTTTCAAGTGTAACGTAGTGAATCGACAGTTTCTCATACAGAGTAAAACGGTGTGGTTGCCATTACTCAGTCTGTGCGTGAATGCGTAAATAATCGACACAATGGGGAATCGAAATCAGGAAACAATACGAAAAATACCAAATTTTCCAACTGAAATCAAAATTTTAACTGATAAAACGTAATATATAGTATAGTTCAATCCCGATGCATAAATAACATCAAATCGAAGATTAAATAAGCATTTCTTATTCAGCACGTTCGAGCGTAGGCGTCGTAGAAATGAATTTATATCGAAGTAAAATTTTGATTTTATTTATTATTTACTCTGTAAATTTATTTTAAATAACATTATTTGGATACCAATATATTTGGAAAATCTGATTTCTCAAAATAATATTTGCCAATTTATCTGTACATGTATCCTTGCTTTCAAATATAATGATTAATTATTTTAGTTGACCAATCGTTTATGTATAACATTTCTTTATTTCTCATTTTCATGCAACGCAAAATGTATTAAAATCTGCTACGTTTTATACAGAAATTAAATACAATTGTATCACTTTTCGTACGATATCGGCGGTCGTAAAGATGAGTTGGCAATTTTTCGTTACAGTTCGATGGGGCGCTGGTAATTTGTACGTGTTGGAAGTCTCGCGGAATGGTTTTTCGTGGCCATATTTTGTCACGGTTCGGTAAAGAAGTCTCGAAGTGACGTAAAACATACGCGGAGTGGGAAACCGATGGAAAACACGTACTTCTAGACTTCTCCTTTCTCGTTCACTCGATATCTCTGCTTAAGATCGACTTACAGACGTCTCCCGTGACTTTCAAGAACGTCGTGAATTTTCCTTTTCGGTAATATCACGTTAAAAAGATTACTTGTTTTACTATAGTAGACGTAATACATGTTGCGATTCATCGTCGGTTACACTTTTCACAAATTATCCTTTGCTAGTAAAATATTTTCGTTTAGAAAACTAGATGTAAAATTGAATAGACGAAAAACAATCCATGAATTGAGAAATTGAATTATTAACCTACATTCAAAGCTTTGTATTTCAAAAACAAAGAAAGGTAAACAAAGAGAACTAATTTCATTTAATTTCCTTTTTTATACGAAAGTAAATACCGCGCAGAAACAAAGATTAGCTTACCTCGTTCCTTTCTTTCTGAAATAATGCAAAGAAAACAGTTCCGAAAAGTTTCTGCTTCTTAACCGACCGAGTCATCGATGCGTTTCATACGCATTGTATCGTTACAAAGTCGAGCTTACTTTCGCGGAAAAGCTACAAGCTGCAATCGAGGCAAGAAAAGGGCTGTATGTGCCACGCAAAGCGGAAGTCTCTCGACGCGCGTGGTACACGCGTGGAAATGTGTTTTTTCCTCTAGCCATTCCTGGAATTCTCATCTGAGAGTCGTCGAAGACTTCTAAGGTCGAAGCGAGAATTCGTCTTACTCCGAACCCATCGCCGAGTAGAATCGCCTTTTCGCGAGACGAAGATCCCCATATTCCTTCCGCTTCCGCTTCCGCTCCGACGATGACTTTACAGCGATGTTGTGAATTTTTCTTTCGGCCTTCGAAGTTTCGAGAAACTTCGAAACACGCCAAATATACAGGAACATCGCGATATTCGTAATATTGCTGACAGAAGCCTCCTTTATTTAAGTCACTTAACAATTTTGCGCGAGCTTACAGATTATTTGTATCTTTCTCCCCAATATTACATCGAAGACTGTTCTTGTGCATTTGTACGATTAAAAAAATGGAGTCTGAATAGGAATTTGTTTCACTATTTAAATGCAACCCTATCTCAGATCTTCGTCTTTTTTTAGAAATAATTACGCGTTAGTTACTTTTGTAATTTCTTGTATTACGAAGATTTAAGAAACGTTTAGCTCCTTCAGTTCTAAACGTAACATTGGAATCAGATTGTAATTCGAATTTTCAAATTATAAACTTTGAAATCATTCTTTTCTTGTTCGAGTACTCGACTAATGCTTACATTGTTGGAGACAGATCCAATTGCTGCAATTATTACAGCGTCTCATTCTAGTTACTTCCAGCTGTATTATTAATAAATGTCTTAAAACTTTCGAGCGAGGTTGTACATACATAGTACATGGTAGTAGATACACGTAACATCAGCAAACGATTCGTTCTCCAAGCGGAGCCAGAATGGTCGATTCTTA
This sequence comes from Bombus vosnesenskii, assembly GCF_011952255.1. Lineage (NCBI taxonomy): Eukaryota > Metazoa > Arthropoda > Insecta > Hymenoptera > Apidae > Bombus > Bombus vosnesenskii. The sequence goes on from NW_022882991.1 coordinate 660,346, forward strand.
TATGTACATAGTCTCAGCTCTGTCGGCTCTCCTCACGTTTTGTTACACGTCGTTGCTCCGCTTCCTCGTTTCTCTTGCTTTTTCGCCTCGTACGAGCGAGTACATGCGCGCGGCCTCTTATTTCTCTCAAGTGGAGCGCGCATCGCATCACATCGCGTAGAAACACCGTCTGGACAGTGCAGAAACAATACTAAAACGCGTCAGCCAGTCATAATTAACATGTTCACTGTTCACGCAATAATCACGAATATCTGATTCTTTCTGGAGATAACTGTTTTATCCTTGGATAGGACAGCGATAATGAATGAACGAAGTTTTAACTTTTTAAACTTTGAGGGTGAGAGAAGTAAACCGACGTTTTCCATTTTAGTTGATTTCACATATTTTTGAAAAATGCGCGGGAACGTGTACAATATGTTTCGCGATATACCGTCAACGATGTGCCAATTATCGATGAATGTATTTTGTCCAGAAAACCATGTCGTTTCACTGACTTTTTTTTGGAAGCTCAATACGATTCGCGCGGTCCATGTAGGTGAAGTTTTCACAGCAGAAAATGTCCTGATTTCGTCATCAAGAACACGTAAACGTGGAACGATTGCGTTTATTAATGCGATTATTTTGATTGAAGATAAACAACGGCGATCGTTCGATTGGAGAGCTCGATGAAATATTCGTCGCTTGCCATTTCCATGGCTCGTGTCTCGTTTCGTCGCAACCCTTGACGATGAATTTTTCAACAAGGTAACCGCCTCGTGTGCAACATTCAAATTTATTTAAATCTTCCTTGAAACAGAGAACCAGAGAAGGAAAGTCTCGATTTAGCACGGTCAGAGTCAGCTGGTTTTGTCTCGTGAAATGATAATATTGGGGTTGTTGGGAATCTTTTATTGGCTGTATAGATGGCGAGGAGTGAATTAGAAATTGGAGCAATTGTTTTTCGTGTTTAGGTAAGAGCGACGTTAAATTTTCAATTCTATCATCGGTGTAGAATTATTATTTCATGTCAATCTTCATCTTGTAAATAGAAAGATAAAAAGACGCTTCTTAATAATTTGAAGAAAAACTATAATATAAAATTCAGATTACAAATCATGAATATCCCTAGGAATTGTCTCATATTTTTCAGATTTAAGAAACTTCTTGAGCAGAGGAAGGTATTATTGAGTCGATGATTTCTGTCTTTATTTTATTATCTTGATCTTCTTTAGATAGATAGAAATACTTGTTAATTAAAAAAAAGCCTTCCAAAGACTACTATCCTTACTCAAACAAAGAAACTTTCTAAAAAACATTCCTAGACAGATGTTCCATCTAAAAATATATTATATCAATATACAAAGATAAAATGGACAAAAGGATCAATAAGTATCATATCTCATAAATAAACTCACTGTTATATTCCTATTAACCTTTATCCATTGTTTGTCATGATGATATCCACTCCTTAATACTTTTTTCTCTCCACTCATTCGAATGACCTCTTCTTCGAAGAAGCCTCATCATCGGTCGATATTCTGCATAACTCACGCGGTCACGAACAGACGAATTTCAGAGGCTTTAGCCTTGGTGTTGTTCAGACGCAGGGTTAATTGCGCTATGGAGATGACGTACCCTTGTTACATAACGTCATTTCGATATCAATTCATCCGAGGGCGAAACACCACCATGCTATTCCTTGCCACTGGTAGATTTCAACCGATTTGCAATTACGAATATTAGGGATCGCCGAAACTCCGAGGATTCGCGATTGGGTGATTCGCGAAACGAGCGGAATTAATCGAGTTCGACGCATGATAAAATCGACTCGATCGTGAATATGTTTGCCAGAATGTTCCTCCGACTTATACACGCGCAGTTGATTTTATTGACGCCGATTATCGATGCAAGTATCGATCATGCTCGTCAGATGGTTTGACTTTTAACGTCAGGCTTTTTATGGTCGACGAATCCGTGACGAGTTTAATCTGATTAAATCTGTGGCAAGCTGTCCAAGTGGAGACTCGATGCTGCGTTATTAATCTTAAATAGCTGTTTCTGGCGTGTGGAAAATATTCTTTGGGGCGCCGTGCTGATTATTTTCATGGTTATATTTATAAAAATGTTTTACAAATGTTGTACAATGAATCTTCAATTAATATGACGAGATTAATATCGTATGGAACAAAGAAATATAAATAAAGTAAAATGTTTAAAAATCGTAACAATTTTCATCTATGACCCAACGATACAAAGTAAGAGTGAAATATTTGCTCTTAATCTAAATATTCATTAACAATGTCAAGTTTCTTCAAATAATTACAAGACGCTCCCAACTACTAGACCGAGGATTTATGCAAATTTATGAACACGTTCAAAGAAATAGCAACGAAACAGAAATTTTCCTCGCTCTCTGATTACGATAACAAATGCTTTACCTTGAATGTACATTTGTTACTATACATGTTTGCGTCTCTGAATTTTGTATGAATGCATTGACATTCAATAAATGCATTCACAGTCTAGATATCACAGTTCGACTCGAAACGCTATTTCCTCCATCCAAATCTTGTTTCGCGTATATCTTCCCTGGAAAAATTCCAAATTATCTCGATCGAAGACGCAAGTAATTCAAACGAAGTTTGCCAGATTGTCGTTTTCTCCTCGTTTTCGTTTTCCCTGAAAAATCTAGGATTCCGACACGTGTGGCGGATCAGTCAACGAGGCTGTTTCCTCTACGAGAGCCTGGTAATTAAGTTGCTAGCAGTAGCCAATAGGACGCTCCTTGTTTCCTGCCGAAGGATGAACACGTGCGACAAGCTTCTAGGAAGTATTTCGACTCGTTCAACCTAGCCTTTCTTTCCTGACAGCTTTGAGTGCTGATGTTACATAAGACAGACGCGGATACACCCTTTCTCTTTTTTTTCTTTCCCCGTCACTTAATTTAGAATGTTTACTACACTACGAAACTGATTAGATGGAGTAGTAGCCGGGTTACTACTATTTGCGTCATTAAAAAATTAAACATTGGCCTTTTTCTTCGACTTTTTTAAGCTTGACTTTGTTTCACGCGCTGCTGAAGCAATTTTAACGATATTTAATTCGGTATTTTAGTATATTTTTAATTATATGTGTATTTCAATTATGAGTTTGTACGAGTTGTATAATTTGTATATTATTTTACAAATCTGTAATTTATTTAGAAACTCTCTTCGCACAATCCTATACAATTTGTATCAAGAAATTCGTGTACGAAGTATACCTGTTTCTTTTAGTTGATAGATTAGTATTAAAGGATTAATCGTTGAAGCGGAACAAAAAGACAGTACGTTTCAGCGAATTTCAATTGAGGCACTGAAAAATCAGACTAATTAATTTTATTTGCTCAAAATTTCTTCCTTTCAGCTGTAGAATACACGATTATGTACCGTTTCGTTTATCGAAAATTCAAAATTCTCTAGTGCAAATTAATTCGTTTGACTTCTATACGAAGAAAAAATATTTGAATATTTAAAAACCCAATAGCTTTTAATTTTTGCAAGTTTTTGTGTCAGTCGTAGTATTTTTTACATTTACATTCTGATTCGTGTGGCGATATTACGATGATTTAAATATCTGTACGAAATCGGCGTTGAATATATTGTATTTTCATAAAAGCAAGTAGAGGTAAATAATGTACGGTTTACGGTTTCGGTTTCGAAATACGCGTACAAACTTTCTTACGTACGTTTCTACGAGTATGATTCATTGTTTTGGCATAAGCGAAAGTGCAGTATTCTTTGCTGCAAACAAGCGGTATCCTTTTTTCTTGCGTAAAATTCTAACCAGCCACGATGCTATAACATTTTGTAAAGTTTTCTTCCTTACGAATAATTGTTCGCGATCTAATACGTATAGAGTTTCCAACAAACTTTAGATCCACGTAATCTCATTCTGTTTCCAAAATCTCTTTAAACTGTTCTTTTGACATTGTGCGAGATTTATGAATTAACTTTTCTGTAGATTTATTATTACAAATATCTTTGTATAATGTACTCTCATATATATCTACATATATTTTTACAGTCTAACTGTACAAACACTCTTGTCTCTCGTTGTACTTTCATAAAATCGTATGATCGTTGTAAATTTTCTCGAAACACGAGCCACCGATCCAGGATTACAGAGCAGGATTCTACTGGACAAAAAGCGCGTAGTAAAGGGGAAGTAAAAGGGAAAATCCATTCATCGGATTCGTCATCAATGAATTAAAATTGTTCGACACCGGTATCGTCGTCGATTCGTGTGCAGATTCCAATCAAAGAATTTCAATACGTATTTTCTGGCCTTGCGAACGATCCTCTTTTGTTTTCGCTGCCGGGTGAATTTCGGGGCTCGAATTGTGCAACAGAGAATTTCAGGATCGATTCACAGGTCCTCTATCAACCAAAATTCCTTTTTGCTCTTACGAATTAGGGATGGGATCGAATGTACGTCAAGTGGTATCGGTGAAAAGTGGTCATACCTTTTGTGAGTATTTGAAAAACAAATAGTATCAAAGAAGAATGGATGTTTGGCCTTTAACGAATGGCATCGAATGAAGCCGCGAATAGACTGATTTTACTCGTAAAAACATATAGAAAGCGTAGGAGGGTCGATTGATGTCAGACTTCGTTTTTCAAAGTGATTAAATTTGAAAATTTTCTGGATCGGCCACGAGCACTATTAAATTTTGGCTATTTTATTTCAAATCTTTTGATAACGGAATAATAGTTTAATTCTATCGCACTTTCTAAAACAATCGACGAATTATCGTTATAATCTTTTTGAAAATCATCATAAATTCTACCATAAATGGAACTATATATTCTAATACATAATTTTAACTAAATTTAAGGAAAATGAAATTTCCATGAAAAATTACGAGTTAGCCGGTTCATCCACTGTAACAGCTTCGACACTAATTCAAGATTCAAAGCTCTTTCGGCTTCAAAGCCATTCAAACTCAAAAGCAGTCCGGGTGAAACCACGCTTTGCACGATTGAAATGAAAATGAATCCATTACGCGGTTGCGCTGTCAATAATTAATCGACGACGAATTAATGGAATTAATTAACCGATTGTTCGTAGCGGTGCAACTTCAGTTTCCATTGGGATAGAGAGAGACTGAAGTAAAAGATCGATTGTACGCGATTATCGTCGTTGACTACTTGAATTTCGATGCGTCTCATCGACTCGATTCGTTTCGGTCGGACGATAATTTTAATTTCACTATCATTGCATTGCCATCAGTCGGTACACGGCGATTCTCTCGCAGTTGCTCGAACAACCGGCCTTTTACGATGAGCAAGCTGTTAAATGTTTCATTGGCTTTTAGGCAACCGTCGTTTAGATGCCTGCTTGCCTGTATAAGAGAGGGGAAATTTGGTTTCTGTTGCGATGGGGATAAATTTGAGGTGGGATGAATTTGTGAATCCAACATAATTTGCCTCGGTAACGGTTGTTCATAAAGATATCGTATCAAATACTCGGCATGTTTTATATAAAATTATGTACAATTATTTATATAAAATTATATAATTATCGTAAAGTATATGAGTATTGTAAAAGTGTCTTCCTATATATTTTGTATCATACTTTGTTTATTTCAACAAATTTTTGTTGTAGTTAAACCAACGAGACAGTTAAAGTTATAAAATCAGTTTGAGTTTGAGTGGCTTTAAAACCGAGACGGTTTTGAATCTTGAATTAGTGTCGAAGCTGTTACAGTGGATGAACCGGCTAACTCGTAATTTTTCATGGAAATTTCATTTTCCTTAAATTTAGTTAAAATTATGTATTTAATTCTAGCTTGTGTATATCTCGAGCTTACGGACATTTATATAAATTAGTATATGATTCCAACACAAAATGATCAACAAACTCGGTTAAAGATTTGTTTCGTCTACTAAATATCATAATATTAGCTTTGTCTTGGATATTTTTTCATATTCTTCTTATATTTATACCTTCTCAGCGCGCAGTCGAATTAAAAAATTCTCAATAAAAGAATCAATAAGAAATTATGGTCGAAAACCGACCCATAAAGCAGAATAAGCATTAAATATGCATACGAGTACAATGTCCAGGGATGTATTTCCCCAAAGACGTACATTAATTAAAATTGATGGTTGGATAGAACATCGTTGGAAGATTCCAATTAACTGTCGATGATAACGATTAAATTTTCTTACCAGCGTTACCTGGTGTACGAAATGCTGGCATTATCGATTTTTTCGCCTATTTTTCCCCCTTTACCCCGTTGAGCTGGGTCAGTGGCCTGTCAAGGGAAGAGAGAAGAGGATCTGCCTCTGTTGGAGCATGAAGGCGGATACACCATCAATTCGCCGATGCTCTTCGTAAATATTTGCAACTGGCTGTTCGCTCGGCGGCTTTTCAGGGACGCGACGGCGTAAAAATCGCAACGTAACGCGTGTTACGTAAATATAAGCGCGTACCGAGGCGCGACGAAAGGATTTTCGGCGAAGCACCCGTAACCCGAGAACAGATGCCCCTTTTTTCATTCACCTCCGACCCCATCGCCTCGATAGAGATCCACTTCACGGGGAAATTTGCAACTGTTTCGTTTGCCCACTCCATTTTTTTTCTCTTTCTTTCTTTCTTTGTTCCCTCTGAATATTGTCCGCTTTTTAAGTTGCTTCGATGTACGTATAGTGTACGTAATAATAGACGTGTGTAGATATATTTATTCATTTATTTATGAGTTTATTTTGAAGCAGTTCCGTTAACAATGAAATACAGTATATATAGAGATTAATTCCTTTCCTTTTGTTTAAATATTGTTAAAAATTGTGTATTATGAATTGATCTCGTTTTTTATTTAGTTAAGATCTTTGAAAATCCAAAAATACACCGAATTCACGTAACACGCAAAAATATATAAAATATTCAAAATATAGTTAAGTAATTTTCTATTTAGGTTCCATTTTGTGTAAATATTTGCACTTTGTTAACGATATATTGCTAATCACTATCCCCAATGTCTATTATCCAACGTGTATTATGTTTTTCATGATTTTCTAATCGAATTAATTGAAAGCTGATAATAGGAGATATCGATTTCAGAAAACTGATTGGTACATAGAAAGTTGTTTACGTTGCTCTCAGTTTTGTTCGCTTTTTAACTGGCTTCGTTGTGTAAGGTACCTCTTCTCTTCTTTACTTGAGCGATATCCGATCGCTTTATCGGTTTCTCATGGTTTTTTACGTTGAAGGTTGAAATTTTGCTAGTTGAAATAATTGCAGGGCGATAGTAAAACTACAGTTGTTAGTTTAAGAAGGGTGATTAATAGGTTGATAGTCGTTTCTATTACGTAACTGGAAGTTCTGGCGGAAATTAATTAAGAATTTTACGCGGTATCTTTCCATTCTCGAACAGTAAATCGCTCTTCAAATATACGATTCCTTAATTAATTTCAGTGACGTAGAAAAGTTAGATTATTAAAGGATTGAAAGTACTATTTCTGATTCTTTGGGAATTATTTTTATTCGGAGTTTATCTTATATTAGCTGGAGATCGTTTTATATAAATTGAAAATATAGAAAGAACACTTTGTTACTCGAAGTTGACAAGTGGATTATTTTTATATAAACTTTATATAAACTATCTTTTCGTTATTTCTATATAATCTTAGACTTAAATAGTTTTATCGTTACAAGTTTAGATTATTAGATGGTTGCAATTATTAAAATATCCTTTATCAGGTGATTAAATAACTAGATCGTTACATGACTGGAATTATTACTTCTAATTCTTAAAAATTTATTTTTGTTTCAAATTTATTTGATATTAGTTGAAATCCACAAATCTAAACCAAAGGGTACATTGCACATTCAAAATTGACCAGTATATCTGATCAATGCAAACATTCTGTTCCCTTTTTATAATTCTAATTACAGACTGCGTAATCTCCCTAATAGCCTTATCGTTTTCTTTACCCTGTCTGTAGACCCTATCGATTTCTATCTATCTCTGTATCTCCATCCATGCGTAATTTATACAGCTATCACGTGTTAAAAAATTAAAAATACGTTCCCCTGTCAATAACAATAAACTTAAATACTCGGCCTGGTAACTGCCGTTAAAAATTAATAACAACAATGAAATACGAAACATTTTCGCGAATTAGCTCGAACGTTATCCTTTATTATCGAAAAATTGTCTCATGGTAATATCACTCGTGAAATTAAAGCTCTTATCTGACGCGCGCTGGATATTTCGAAAATCTCTTTTCTCTTGCCAGCCAGGTGGGATTTAATGAGAAATCCGTGAACGAACTGGCATAATCGCGCGCTGCAAAATTTTATTCGCGCTTTATCACCAAGAGGATACGTGGTCTCGCTTTGTTCGGTGTAATGAAAAAAAAAAGACAGACCGTTGTCTATTTTTTATTCATTAAAAGTTTCGGCCCCCTTGCATGTCCGCTCAGCTATGCGGTTACCCTGTTAAGCAGTTACGAAGGTGTGTTAATTAATCCTAGGCTTTGAGCATCTAAATATAGGTGGGAGTGTGTGAAAAATATCGAAGAAGCGTTCTGCAAAAGTTTCTTTGGCAAATTATATAAAAAGCCAGGCAAACGTAGTCAACTTCTATGGGAATTCATCGTGTAGCTGGTTATTTTAACAGTGGATGAACCAGCAAGGAGTAAATAAATGTACGGAGGCCATGTGGTAAATAGATTGCGGATGTTTGTGCATTTATGGGAAATTTGAAAGTGCAAAGATGTATAGAATATTTTTAATGTGCAAAGGTGTACTCATAAAATTAATGGAATATTTAGTAGACGAAACAAAGTTCTATTTAGGATAAAAATTTTTACCAAAATCTGGAGTCTTATTAGATGTTGCGAACTATCTCACTTTGTTTCGTAATTAAATATGTATTCTCTTCATTTTCGACTGTCACAACATTTTTTCTTTCAAAATTCCGTGGATTTATCACACTGTAAACGAGGAAATTGTAGCAGCTCTGCACTAAGAATCTGTTAATTCTAGAATTGATAAGTTTCGCCTCAACGTAGCACAACAAACTGGTTAGTCGTTGGAAGAGTTCGTGAAATGAAATGGAAATTTCTTTGATTAAATATAATCGCGATAATTGTCTCATTTAATTGACGCGCGTAATATATTTACAAAAGTTTTTTAGAATAAATATTCAGATATTTTCATAAATGATATTTTATTTGAGAAATAGTAAGTTTTATTTGAAGGAAGAGCAGTTTATGTGCATCAACCTAATAAAGGTGAATATAAAAGGCATTTATTCTTCACTTCCCACTGTTTTTATGATATATGAAGAGATGCCAAGGAAATATGTCTTATTTATCAATTATTATTAATGTCAGATAATGTCAGTACTCGAATACACGTTGTTGATGCTGTTACAAAATAACAAGGCCCATACTGCAATTTCTCTTTTGTATATGTCGTCCTTTCACCATGGATACATTTTCATCGTGAAAATCTATAAAGCTCTTGTATTATTTGTGTACAACGTTATTAAATGTACGGGCTCCCTTTGTGCAACATTAGTACGGTGCAATAAAAAGGAATAACGAGCAATTAGTATGGAAAAATATATTAATTCAATATAAATATTTAATCTGGAGTGTATGTAACACACACACATTTTGCCGAGGAAGACTGTCTTTTATCTTGGTTGTTTTGCATCTAGATGCGCCGTTTCGTTTTCATAGTTCGAACGATGCTAAGCAGATTCGAGAATAACGAGCAAGAAAGATAGAAATTAACCGAGAAACAATAGCCAGCGATTGCTGGATTCCCGCGAATTCGCATTAATATGTAAATTACATAAATGCATTTCTGTATTATTTTGCTTATATACTCTTTATGAATAAGAGGAAAGAGGAAGGTAGTTAGTAAAAATACCATATTCAATAGTCAATAACAATTTAATATATACATAGATTGAAAGATCTGTTCATTCTATACGGTGTAAAGATCGGTTCATTCTATACTAGTTTTCATTAGCAATATTTGTATTACGTCATCAACTAATTATATTGCCATTAGCCAAGCTTTTTTAAGAAACCACGTGCAATGATTTTTATTGTCTAGAAATTTATATCGTTAGACATTAGCTTGTCTTGAAAATTAGTAGAGCGCGAAGATTTAGCTGAGCGGAGAAATCTTGCAAAATAGGGAAGCCATTCAGAAACATATTGTAGAATGTTCTAATAAAAAACGATTATGAAAGTGATATAACAGAGCTACTTAGATGATAGAAAAAGTTGCGAGAAGGAATAACAACAACGTTACACCACATTACAGTAATTACAAATCAAGACCTACGAACCACAATTACATGCTTGAGAATGGCACAAACTTTCTAATACAACAAATTAGAGACGAAATAGTAGTTGTAAAGTACAGAAAGAGATAAAATGAACATAGATATTGTTTAAACAGAAAGAGGAATCACAAAGAATAAATATTTTACATCTGTATATATAAATAAACGGGGATAAGAATAAGCGTTTCTTCCAACTTTCCCACGTCTCTTCGCACTTACTTGAAATTAGCACGTGAACCATATGACAATTATTAAACAAATTCATCATCGGTGTAGACACAGGTTGGGAATGCTGCGTAAGCTGCCGGCTTCTTCCAATATTCTAGCCCCAAATTTATGGCCTCCAGATTGCTCCGAATGGCAGCTGAGCCTTGGCAAACACGCACGTAGATTCATCCTGACATCAACACACGTTTGTATGTACACACGTTTCAGGTTGATGGGTCCAAGCACGAATGACACTCCCTCCAGTTTGACCGGTTGGCTTTCGATTCATCCGTTGATTAACTAGCTGCATGCGTCCAGAGCTTGCGAACATCGTTGCAACACACGTGCAAACGTAGACCAACGCGGAGTTTCTTGCGTACGATGGACCCGCGTAGTCTGTGTTTCTCGTTATTAAGAGGTGATTTAATTGCAAATCGATTCGTAGTCTCGAGTCCTGGCGAAATAGGATGGCGATGACGTTGGTTTGGCTAGTCAGCTCTTTGAATCAGAACATATAAATGTACATACGTAAGTACATTTACACGCTTTTAAGGAATATATTATGTGTGTTGTACGAAACGTTTCGAAAGTTCATTACCAGTTTCTGTCGAGTTCAGTAGACTGCGGATTTTTATGCGATTATGAAAAATTTCAAGGTACAAAAATGCATAGAATGCCGATGATATGCAAAAACAGAATAAAATATCTAAAGCCTCTTTATAATGCTTAGTAGGTAAATCAGAGATCACAAAAATAAAATGTAGACAGTTAATTATTTATTCTATCGGCAAATCTCAGTATTCAGTGAGGTTGTATGTAACATTTATTAAATAAATGTTGCGATAATAAGTCTTATTATATACATAATTAGTATTCCTGCTGTGTATTAATTCTTTTTATATATAAAATTTATTTTTATTTAATTTCTAGATATAATATATTTTTTATATATTAAATATACGTTTGCAATAAATATTTTGTAGTTTCTGTTTAAATATCTCCATAATTAAATATCTTTGTAAAGATAAAGTATGTACATGTCTAGATGTCTTTGAAAAGTAGTTGTGTATGTCCCTACGTGGAGTAATGGGGTTCCACATAACTTATCAAAGGGTTGACGAACGACTTGGCTAATTTCCGAGAGCATGTATTATACATGTACGTATATGGTCAAGCGGAGGCACGTTGATGTAGGGCTGCTTTTTAGACATTGATCTCTGTCGAGTGGAAGTACGATGGTTTGTTTTTGTTTGGCCATAGGGTGGATTTTATTTGACGAACGTAGTTTCTGCGTTTTGATTCTGGGGAGACTTATTGGTAGATAGAGGTTTTGTTGAAGATGTATAGAGTTTAGGGTTGATACTGTTTGAAGTAAGTAGAAAAAGTGACGTTTGAAGAATATATGATATTTTTAGAATAAAAGATGAAAGCATAATAATATCATTACTTTATTGGAAGTTTTCTAAAGCGTGTAGCTTTATATTGTTTATCTCGCAAAAAGATTCTTCGATTTGTTTCTCAACATTGTAATTTCGTTGTTCTAAATTAAATACGTGAAAGTATTTCAATGAATTTCTGTAGAACTTTTTACGTTTTAAACGTACGAATATCAAGTCCAGTGTGACATTTGGCAAATCAATTGTTAAATTTTTTATAGACTTTTATAGAAAATTAATAAAAAAATTGTGTAGTATTTTTTAAAAAATGTCTGTCATCATTTGCCAATCTCTATTGAAATATTCACTAAAAGAAGTATGTTATTTCTATTTAACATTAACAACATTAGAGATTCGTTGGTGCTAAGTGTGCTTTGATGAGAACTGTAAATTTGAGTTGGAACGTTTATTGGTTTCAGAGTTTCATTTCCCATTGAAAAGTGCATCATCCGATTGAATGAGGATCCGAGAATGCGACGTTTGTACCCGGTTGATAATGCGCGACCCTTTATCAGGAAGTGGTTTCATTTCAAAGTAATTTGTAGTGCCATCGACGATTCGATTCAAATCGCTTCAGAACTGCTGTATCACTGAAACTGTTTATCGATGATAATGGTTTGCATGCGACATACAAATTTATGCTTTCAATACATTCGTATACTGTCTGCATTAAAATTTAAACAGTATTGAAACGCATGTAACACGCTATTATGCGTTTTAATCAACGAGATATTTAGTCGCAATATCGTTTAACAGATCTTTACTCAATTAGTATATTTCGTATTAAATACTTTAATACCGAGAATGTGACTAGTAAATGTGATTTAAGCTTTATGAATTAAATGTTGGTTTTGTAGAAATAGTAGGAGTTAAAGTGTAAATTTAGAACCTTTGACTTTCCAACAAAACAGATACACTGTATGAAAGACTTCATTTTTCAGAAAGATTTCATTATTTAAGAAAGATCGTCTTTAAAAGGAATTATAAATTTCCGAGACAATAATCAAATACTTTTCTTAAAATCATTTCTTAAAAAAGAAAGAAAAGAACAAGTATAATAGGATATAATAAATATTATTTTGAATGAACATTTTCTAGTCCATGAAATCTATATTAGCCTTTCACTTTTCTATCGCGCATCACTTTTTCAGAAAAATGACAAAATAATAATCTTCTTCCGAGATTGATAAATTTATTCTCATCGAGATAAGGACAAACCTTTTTTAACAAATCAACCTCGTTCAAAGATCATGAGAATTTCTACTTTCACGATTCTCAGATAATGATCACTGTAATCAAGAAATTAACACGTATTTCGTTCAAATCAAATGGAACGCGCATACTAGATGCATCCTGATAGAGATGATCGTTTCCAAGTCATACTTGATAGGCATTCAAAATTAGTATTCGAGCTCGTTTAACGATGTTGCGAACGCGCATTGATTACAGGCCTCATTTATCTCCGATTCACGATGCAGAGAAACGCATACGGGTAGACGATACACTCGATGCAAGGTACAACTCGAGTGATAGGTCGTTTCGTAGTTAGGAGGTGGTTTAATTTCAAATGGATTTGCGGTACCGATGCCTCCAGGCTAGAAACCGATTGGGAAATCGAGATCTAGATAGAATTCGAATGGGGAACCGTGAAATCCCCTTCACGAATTCTAAAGGGATAAGAATGTCGACTGCGTTAGTCACATTTCCTTCTTTCCATTTTCGATTGATGTCTAACTACAGTCATCTATAAAATTCTTCTTGTGCCCTGTAAAGAGATAATTTTCATTATTATTAAAATAAAATGATATACGTGGCAAAATTAATGCGTGTTTATTTTTGTGTGCATTTTTTATTACTGTATATGTTAAGCAACTTTAATTTGCTCGACTTTAAACAGTGAGAAACATTTACTTTATTGCAACACAGGTTATTTTATAAAAACTTTTCTCTAATCTCAAGCTCTATGAAAGAGTTGCTTTAATTAAACAAGTAATTGGTGGAGTTTATTTATTGTGACGTAAATGTTATTCGCTAAATTATTTGAAAATTTTCTCTGAGCTTCTTATAGTCGATAAACAATGACTTCTTAATTACGTAAAATGCAGGAAGATATTTAAATCAAATATGTTTACATCCCATTTCAAAGACTAATAGCTTGAAAACTTCTTTAACGTTCCATAGAAACCAGAGACATAGTACTAAAATACTAGACTAGTACTAAAGAAACTAGATACTTAGTACATCATTTAAAAGTCTTTATCCAGATATGAAAATGTCAGAAAAAAGAGATTACCTTGTTATAGTTAATAGTTTTGATAGAGAAAAAAATCTTCGTAACGCTACGTTTAACTGATACACCCTATATTTTTAAATTAGTCTTCTCCAAGTACGAAAATAAGACGAATAGAAACGCAATGACGTGGCAACGAGAATTCCAGGACCCTAGCAAGATGCTCAGCTGTTTCCATCACCATAAAAACCGGTTAGGTACCGCCATTTCAAATATATTATTATCCAGTAATCATTGAGACTACTTGAACTCTTCGATGTGTTAATCGAGAAAAAGAAGTTGGCTCATCATCGTTAAAAATGCATCAAAATGAATTGTATTATCTTGTCATTATTGATTTTTAAATATACGTTCGAATGGAGTTTATAATTGAGAAGTAGGTTATCTTAATGAAGCATCGTTTATTAATATTTCCGCTTCGTCAGTCGTATGTCATTGGTTTATTACTTTTTAAAAATTGAAGATAACGGAATTGTGGTTTAATAGGAATCGTAAAGAAGAAGATACTTCTTGATTAAAATATGAAAGTATTTCAATGTTTGTATTGCGGCAATCTAACTTCGTTTATTAGAGCGTTATTTAGAAAATCGACTATTTATCGTTAATCGGTATTTCACTATCGACTAAATCGTTATTTAGAAAATTAAAAAGTTTGGAACCGTATCGTTTTCAATTTCCTAAATTTCCAAGTTTTCAAATTTCGAAATATCTCAATTTCAGAACGTTCGCCATTTTCAAATTTCCAAATTCCGAAATATCTAAGTTTCGAAATGTACGAATTTTCAAGTTTCGAAATATCCAAATTTTCAACCACATAAATTTTGAAATTTTTATTTTCAAACTTTTGAATCTCCAAATATTCGCATCTTTATTTTTAGGTTTCCAAACTTAAAAAATTTGAAACGTTTGAAATTCCCCAATATTATAATTCTCAAATTATTAAATACCGAAATGTTCGATCTTATAAACTTCGATATTTCCAACGTCAAAATCTCCAAATACAATTCCTCACAGTGACAAAGAAACATTTCCAAGCATCTTCCAAAAGTTTCTTACTTGAATACAGCCTGGGCCAATTCATAAGATAGTGTATACAACAGGACGTATCCAACAGAAACAGAATTGGGTCACGCGAAGGGAAGAGGGTCGTGTTTTTACGATCGGCTCTATAGTTTGCAAGCATTGTTGGGGGAAGTGATCGATGGTTTTCGTTTCGCGTTTTGTCCAGTTACGGGAAAGCTAATGGCTGACAGAGGGAGATAGGCCAACACGTTTGGATGTTTAGATCGAGAGAATTTCTTCCAAACTGGATTGGCGCGATTCCAATTGAAAAAACGTTGACGGTAAGATAGCAGAGTTGCAACTCGCGCGGAAAGTGTGATCGATTCGCATTAAAACGATTGCCATTGGTTGGAACGGCCCATATCTCTGCCGCTCTGTGGTAAAACTTCCACCGAAATGAAATTGAATTTGAACGATTGAAACAGTGTCGAGCCTGGCTTGCACATGATTCTCTTGGCTCTTTCGATCTTTCGCGTGTCGCGATAATTATTCATAAATTTTCCTCCAATCGATTTTTGTCCACTATCTGTCATCGAGAGTTGATTTATTGATTTACAAATATGCGTCTGCTTGATTCCTGCAAATGAATAAGTTGGGAAATAGATAGTTCGTGCGACGACGAGAAATTGAAAGGTATTTTTTTATCGAGTGTAGAACTTAGTGGTATTGAATTGAATGATTTTTCGATGTGAAACTTCACGATTTTATCGATAGATTTATTTACGTTTGCAGCAAAGTTGAAATTATATATATGACAATTGTTTCATCATAAAATGCCAACAAAAGAATAATAGAATAAATGAAATATAGAAGAGTAGAGAAATCTTCATATTCTTTTTTTCTGGAAATTTATCTGGATAAAAAACGAGGAAATATTTTCAAAACAATATTTTAACAAGAAGCAATTATTTGTGACTATTGTTTGATCTTTTAGCGGGATTTGGTTAACTGCTAAAGCTAAGTCCTGATTCACTTTGTCGTTGCCGAGTAACGGCCATAGTATATTCCATTTCCATTCTAGAAAGTTTTACGGGTGGAGCCTAGTGACAGATGGAAATCGTTGTTGAGACGAAATTGAAATCGAGTGGCAATACCATTAGAAATGGGCTGGCGATACTTTGAGACTGCACATTGAATTGTCTCTCTTACCACTTCGCGTACGATCCACCCGATATTCCCATCCCTCTGCAAAAGTTTCGTTCGTTCGTTTTGCAGACGTTCCTTTGTCTAGACGCTTGTCACTTTCTTTATTTCACTTCAAATCCCAGTGAGATTATTTTATCAAAATTGCATTTATCGAGATGTCACGTCGATGAAACTAGTTCGTAAATATTTTTAAATGTCTTTCTGTATACTGAGAAAATTTTACTTAATTTTAACATTTTTGTTTTTCTTTTTATCTTCTATCTATTCTCGAATCGTATCAAGTGAATTTTATCGAAATTGAAATTGAAATTGAAAGTGTAGGAAGTTACCATATCGACGAAGATGATGAAGGATGAATTGTAAATATTTTTACTGATAATACTTTAAACTGAACAATATCTTCGATCTAATCTTTATTGTATATCTTTTACATATCTTTCTTTATTTCGTGGTATTTGTTTTGTATTTCACGAAGAACGGCACAAAATGTTCCATGCAACATGTATTCTGTATGTCCACGATAAAAAGAATTTAAAAAATTTCTTTTTCACCGGTGAAAGAATTTTACGTATTTTTTAATTATTGAAATTTTATTCGAGACGCTGTTTGTACGCCCGACGCGCGCGGAAGGCTTGATGTCCTTATTGAAATGCAAGGAAATTTCACTGCGAAACTACAGGATCGTTCTTTTATGTAAATAACATAGAATTCTTCCCAAAGTGTAGAAGTTTATATTACCTGTTTGAAACTTTTCGGAAGGAAACTTCTTTAAGTGATAACGCTTTCTAAATATCTCTTTATGGACAACTAAGTTTAACATTTCTACAAATTTAACAGTTTACTGTTGAATTGACGAAAAACTGAAAAAAAACATAATTCAACGAATATAGTTTCTTTTAAAATGAAAAATTTAAGGAAAATGAGAACTATCTTGGTTACTCTAAACGTATATACATATAAAAATTTATTACGATAAGAATACTAATGATTTAATTCCCTTACCTCCAATTTACAGTAGATATAAATACAAAATGGCCGTAAACTAACTTAGAGCCCGTATAACTATAAATACCGAAGTGCCAAGAGATTTATGTTTAGTTTATACGCCATGATAAAGCGTAAACTGCTGAAGTATCCTGAATATCGTAAAGATAAAAGCAAAATTAAAAAAGATTACAATGTGCTAAGTCAAAACAACCCTTGTGCCGCTTTATATATTTTTATCGCTTCATTCTTCGACATGCGTAACAAACAAAATTTTTCCATAATCCCAACTTTTAATATAAATATGCGTATAATTCTTAAAATGATCGTAATTTTGTAATTCTCTAATTATTGAATTATGATTATTATCGTCCTAATAAGTTTTTCATTTTCTCTAAATATTAAATCGCATCAACAATTTCTTAATGCTACAAATATCGCTCTTACATTCTTTGACCTATTGTTCCAAATTACTTTATACGTAGAGCTAATGGAGGAACAAAAAAGTAACGTAAGCGTACCTGGGTAATGATAAAGCGAGACAAAAGGATAAGATACAATAGGATGCTCGTAAAAGGGTTAATAACATATTCCGGGGAAGCGAGAAAAATAGGGAAAAGAAAGAAGGAAGGGCAAAGAGCGGAAGCGGTGGCTATCGGAGAATTACAGGTCGCAAGAGAGAAAAGACGAGCTTTATAGCTTTTGAGAACGCCTGGCGAACTTTCGAGTAGAGATTTTCAGCGGTTTATAATCGAGAAAGGAAAAGGTAATCCCGTTTTTCTTCTTAACGCGACTGAACAGCCGGGTTAACGGGAAAGATAAAGTTGGTGGATTTCACCGTTAGTCGACTCTTTCTTCATCAATTCGCAACTCTCCCATCGTCTCGCCACTCTTCGTCCCTTATATTCCCATTCTTCGTGCATTACTTATTTTCTTCTGTCGCGTCCTTACGCCACCGAGCCATTTTTTTCTTAACCAAGAGCTTGAACAATCTACTAGACTGTCGTGGAATGAGTTTAAGAAAAAAGCTTTCCAGGCTTTTACGAGCTTGTTCGTCTGTCAATTTTCCTTTACCGTGAGTCGAGGCGCGTTGATCAAACGTCCGTGGGGACGTTGTTGATCGTGGAAGGTGATTCAAAATTATGCTGAACGACGTAAAGGCACGGGAGAGACTCGTGAAAAGATTTTTAATAAGTTAAGAATATATTGAATTCGTGTTTTTAAATTATGAGAACACACAGCTCGAAATTATATTATAATTAAATAATATTATAATTAATATTAAATATTATATATTATATTATAATATATATTATAATTAAAGAATGGTCCTTTGTGTCACTTTAAATTTCGTGTTCCGAATACTCATTTTTTCAGTTTTTATATTACTTATATTTCGAATATTCAAGTATTTCAATTTTTTACCTTTTAAATTTGTTCATTGCCAAATTTCCAATTTCCACGTTTCTAAAATTCCAGATGCAAATAATTTCGCGTACGTTAACGTCTGAATAATATCTGAAAACCTTAAATTTTACCACTTGTTCTATTCCTTGTATTTGTATATTTTTTGTTTAATGATTTCCATAAAGCAAATTTTT
This sequence comes from Bombus vosnesenskii, assembly GCF_011952255.1. Lineage (NCBI taxonomy): Eukaryota > Metazoa > Arthropoda > Insecta > Hymenoptera > Apidae > Bombus > Bombus vosnesenskii. Next base: position 679,402 of record NW_022882991.1, read on the forward strand.
ATTATAGTATCGTACTATAAACACGATAATTATTTCAATTAACATATTTTGAGTAATATATTTCGTTTCGTTGTTAGAGGAGATTTTTGAAAATCTCTTAAATACAGAGTGAGAAAGATACGTGAATCTAATATGAAGTTAAAAAACGAGCCGCTTGTTGCATATCACGAGATCTCTGATTTTTCGTGTTTGTAGAACATGAAATATTTATGTTTAAGTAATATCGATATAGATTTGTAAATTTTGTAAAATGTTATAGGAGTTTTGGATTTCTATGAATTTTAGGTAGACGTTTAAACGTGTATTTACTTGTTGGGTATATATCTGCGATGATTGTTTAATATTTAAGACATAGCATACTTGATACGTATATTTCTTTTTGTTCAATTGTATAATAAATTTCAAAGTATTTAATGTTTGTTAATTAACTTCTTCGTATCTCATGCTGATATCGTGCATAATAAAGCTACTAGGGAAGATTGTACCAGTTTGCATGGATTATATTAATATCCTGACTAAAAATATCACCGTGTTTTATCTTATTATAGACATCGTATTTACCATAGGAGGTAGTGTACGCGATTTATGTTATATCAGCAAGGTATTATGCTGAGCATAATAATAATATAAAAATTGTTATGGATGGAAGTAATATTACTATATTATCTTGAAATTACGTATATCTACATGTTTTAAAATATACAAAAGAAATTTTAGCTATTTCAAGCAAATATTTATACAATAACGATCACCATAAATCACAAAATCTTGTTATTCAGATTTTCTTTCGTTCCTAGACCTTCCATCTACAGATTTTGGACTTCCTAAAATTTTTAAATTTTCAAATTTTTAAGTTAAAAAATTGTCAAATATTTGTTTCAATCCTTCTATTTTCATATCGCCCTATGTTCGAATGTTCGATCTTCCAAACCTCCGCGAATTCTATCATTTCCGATGCAAATAATTCCTCGTATATTGACATTTCAACATCTTCCTAACCCTATTTCGAACTTCCATATTGTCCTCACCCTTTCAAACATTCGCCAAAAATATTCTCGTAGAATACAAACAGACCAATCTGACCAACCAGAACCTTATCCCTTCTAAACCCATCATTTTCCCCTATGAACCATCTCTTACCACCAATCCCTCCAACACGCAAGAAAACATGCTGCATCGTTCTCGTTAAACTTGCGTGGCTTCCTGCACTTTCAGCATCGAATCGACGAAACACAACGACGACAATCGTTTCTCAACGTTGTTTGATCGTCGATGTCTGAGGTGCGTTGAACCCTGTTTCATGTCCTGTTGGTTGCATCTTCTCTGTGGGCCACGTTGTGGGAACTGGCAGGCTTTCTCAATGAACAGGGACTCCCAAGGCGAGCCAGGGTCGTTCTCTCACGATTCACGTAGTGTGTGCGGTAGTGTGCACACGCGTCGAACCCGAACGTTTCCGTCGATTCGGCCACTTTCACTCGAAGCTTCGCGTTTCGTCCAGCCGTGTGTCGCGGTTAACCTTTGCGTTTCTGAAAATTTCGCAGATGAACGAGGAGCTGGAATGCGTTTCTCAATTTGCAGCTGGAGGTCGAGCATCGAGCGCAAGCGATTTGTTAGACCGGATGATGGGACGATTCCGTACGTTGATGTTCAAGAACATTTGTCTTTCACTTAATAACAAGCCTCCGAGAAGATTACGCTGCAGTGTGTATTTAAAATCCTGATCGCACGAGTGGCTATCCAGTAGTTAGGATTCTTGCGAAATTCGAAGAAATTACGGTCGCGTGAGGTTCTGTAATATCGATGTGTTTGGGAATTTTATTTCGTGATCTGTGGAATGCACGGTCTTTTTGTACAAGAGAATCTTCAAGTAACATTGACGACTTAAAGATGACTATCGCTATAGTTCGAAGTAGATTTAACCCTTTAACAATGATTACAAAACTCTAGAAATCTAATATGTTTAATTAATCTGAAATATCCTTAACAGAACTACTTCAAAACCAATGATTATCAATCTTGTATAATTCTATATAGTACGGCACATTTAAGTATTATCTAATAATTCTAACTCCCTCTAACTAAACTAACTCAAACTACTTCAAATCCTATTATACGAGTTCGAGAACTCCGCAAACAAGAAAACTATATCTACAATGTGATAAAATACCATAAATTAAATTATCTAATTATTCTAGCTAACCATCCCTAACAAACTGAAGCAGCTTCAAACTGAATTACACATAATTGCTCAAAAACTCCTCAAACAGGAAAACGTGTATTTGCAACGTGGTAATACATCCGATAATCTAATTATTCTAGCTAACTATCTCTAACAAACTATCGCAAGAAATTTCAAACTCTCAAACACATAATCATACAAAACACTCTCAAACCCCCTTAAAGGTTCTCAAATGCTCTCAAAATTCAATATACCCCTATAAACCTGGTGTTCGCAATTATCATCCGGCAATCACCGTACCGCCAATTTTCCGCAACTTCTTCTTATTACCTCCGCGTGCAAACTCGCATTACCTCTCATCTCCTTCCAGCGTCCTTTGCGCGAGGAAACGATCGAACACCGCGTCTTGGAAGCTCGAGGCCCGACATCGAAGAATAAATCATCCATGGCAGCGACCGCGATAGAGCAAGAAACGCATTAGGCAGGGGGATCTAATATTAGAGCAGCAGACCGCCAGATCCTCGCGGAGGGTCTCGACGTGAAACATCATCTCGTCCCTTTTCTCGTCCACGAGACGTTTCCTCGTCTGCGTGGCCCTTGCCCTCCACAATCTTCTCTCTCTCTCTCCCTCTCCCTCTCTCTCTCTCTCTCTCCCTCTCTCTCTCTCTCTTTCTTTATTCCGACATTGCTGCCTTCGAAACGTGACGACGGAATTTGCGCGTTTAGAATTACGATGTTGTTCTGCATAGAGAAACAAGATTGTGTGAACTATAGTATGTAGACGGAATGGTTTCGTGTCTGTTTCTGGTCGAGGAAGAATCGTGAAAATGAAATATCAGAGTAGCGCATGCACGTGTGCCATAATCGATTCTGGAGAGGCTTTCCGGTTCGGCCTCGCGCGCCTTCTGTTTCTCGATAAGTTAGGATGGTTAGAGGAGGTTTGCTTCAATCGTTTGTTAATTTTCTTTGGTGAGCTCGCGGAATTGTTATTATTAATTAAATTTGTTGGTAGAAGACCAAATAAAAATGTAAATTTTTTAGGATTCCGATAGAATATTATTAATTACTCGACTGTTTAGTAAAGTATCTTTCTTTTTATAATCTAGTTAATATTGTTTGAGTTGAAGCCATTTGTTGGTAAACTTGCGAAACTATTATATCAGATTTATTTGATATAAGTAAAAAAAAAGTAAATTTTCGATGACAATAAAATATATAAAATTTCTATAAAAACTTACAAATTGATTATTTTTATTGTTTTAATAATTCTGACATTAAAAAGGAGGCGATGATTTATGAAACGGTCCAAAAATTTCTTAGCGAGTAAATTATATAACGACATAACGTGTCAAATAACGAAACACCTATTAAAAGAGGAAGAAATATGGACGATAAAATTTTGTAGGTCGCGTTGGTGACGCGTTCTGTTTTATCAAACCACCCTGCAACTAGGTCGTTGTTTTATGGACGGGACATCAAAGATGGGAAAGTAGGCTCAAAGACACTTATGTGTTTTACTCGCTTTGAGAAACCATGTTCCTTCGTAGCTTCAATAATAAATCGTTATTTGATATAATTTTCATTAAATTCGCCTCTTTTAACGAAATATGTTATTTGCTTTTGATTTGTTGGAAAAGACACGAGATATAAGTATACATTTTGTAGGTCGTAGAGAAATTCTACTTTTCTTATACCGTCGAGTGTGTAATTCACGATGAAATTAGGACAAATGCGTTTACGTCGAAGAACATTCTCAAGCTGGTGTATCAACTCGAAATGGAGTTACGATAATTTACCAACGGTAATCTTCTCCTCTGTTTCTTATACAAATAAGTTCCATTACTTCTCTTAATATTTCTGCACCAGAAACTCAGGTAAATAACACTTTTTATCACGGAATGGGAAATTTTACGCGAAACAGGATTTTCAGTATTTGCTCGACTTTCATAGAAATTGTTTTACCACTAACCTAGGATCGCTATGGGAAGGAACTTTCCATATAAGTAATACGAGTACATTAAATTTCATTGAATAAGTCTGAACAAAATCTAGTTGTTCCGCTATCATAATATTTCTACACTTTTTTATCGAATTTTAAGTTTTGAATGAAAAAGGCACAAAATTATAGAAGCAACTCCTATCGAAGGATTATCGCAGAATTAGCTTCTACGTTAATCCAACTTAAATCAAGATATTAATAAAATATTAATTGCATATGTTCGAAATCTTAATTGATAGCAATAGACTCATCCATTATCAATTTTAACCAACCAAACTATCAGTCCGATAAATTTGTATTTACAAACTCACAGAAGAAGCTTCCATCAAAGAATCATCGCATCGCTAGCTTCTACGATAACCTCATCTAAATTAAAACGTAAATAATAATTACGTTATCTTCGTAACATCGAAAACTCTCCAAAATCTCTCAATGACGTCTATCAAATTTTCCACAATAAATCGACCTTCGAATGGAACAGACACAAATTTCCACAAACAAGCTTCATCTTGTATCATCAGAGAGCCATCGTCCACATTAAGTCGAAGCTCCACTCGGATTCTCACCTCGACGATGGATCTAATTTTCCGCTCAGCGACACCTCTTCATCCGATCTTCGTCTCGCGAAAGGACGTCGAACCTTGGTCGTAGTATTTTGCCAACAGAAAACGACGCTAGCCATTCGAGTGGTCTTATGTGTCTAACAAAGACGACAGAGAGAAGAGTAAAACGAGAGAGCGGCAGCGGCCGGATCGATGCGTTTTCCCGGCCACTTCAGGACTCATTCGGCCACATAATTTGTCGATGCAGACAGGAGTCAGAGCAGAGACTGCGATCGACCGATTCAGAGATGCATGGGAAGTGCATACACCACAGTGGTCACCATGTAAAGCCATAAAGCTGGTTGCCGCCCTCGTTTAACCAGCTTTCCACTGTGCTAAGCGTATGAAGCGAGCCTTTGTCGGCCTGTAAATCAATATACAGGGTGTCACAAAATATGTAAGGGTTATTAGGGTTGGTTCTAGACATCAAAGAGGTGAAAAAAGTTCGTATGCAAGTATGTCGTTTGAGACTTATTTTTCGAGTTACAGACAATGCTTTGTGATAAAGACATATCGGTGTCGATGAGTCAGCTGACAAATTCGTCTTTTTATTTTATTCACGCTGTATATTTCTAACCTATATTGAAAGAAAGCCATATAGTTTTAATTTTGAAGAAACATCTTTCGATAAATCCTTATGTAAATACGAGTTTGGAGCAAGAAAATTTTGAAAAGATATTTTTACCTTTTTTGTATGTTTCTCGTTGTTCTATCTAGAAACCGAATAGCTTCCTGATTTCGGCTGTCATATTAGAATGAGGCAGAGAAAGTACTATTATAGTCTGTAACTTGAAAAATAAGCCTCAAACGACATTCGTGTACGCAAATTTCCTTCATCGTTGTGATATCTAGAACATACATATTTTGAAACACCCTGTATATTCTCTCTCTGTTTCTCCTTTATTCTTCCGTTGCTCACCCTTTTCACCATTTTCTGTCCTCGTCTGGCCACCCATGGGACAAGATTCTACCTCTCGTTAACGGAAACGCGCGTATCGTAATTCAGAACGTGGACCATAAATACGAATGCGCGTAGCCAGCAATGCGTTCAACGTCCGTCTACGTCCTCGTGAATTTCCAGCTTCGTACATGCAGCAATGTACATGTAGCAATGATCCAAGCAATTCCGTGGTAACGTTCGGCGTGTGTAAATTCGAGTGGAAAATCGCCTTTGACACCGACGCGTTCCATTTCGGAACGTAACACAAGGCGCATCTTCGAGAGTGATAGAGAACTTGGCGAATGGTATAAAAGCCGATAAATGATATAAAGTAATGGAAATTTTGAGCGAACAGTCGTTGGACATCGAAATTGAACATTCTAGTATTCTTTGAGAGTTGGTGATTTAGAATTTAGAAGATAGCTGCAGGTGATCTTGTTTGATTATTTGAAGCCCCTTTTAATTGGTTCGAGTAGTTCTTACATCCCTGTGAGAAAATTTCAGGACAGTTATTATATTCATTTCAGAACTAGGACAAATTAGGTAGAAAGCTGTTTCGGTTAAGATATTAACAATTTTATTGAAATTTTATTAATTTAGTGAAAATGCAACAATAATTTAAAGTTCATAATTTCTATACATCACATAACATACAGTTGTATTTGTCTCGTTGATTGTCTTCTCGAGGTATTGTGTTTTAAAATATTTTTGACGATTGTTATGTAAATGATCTAATCAGTGGAATTATTTCTCTATAAATCGTATTACAAATAAATTGCAAACGCGTTAATGCTTATGCCATTAATTTCCAGAATTCAAATTTGAATAAAAACTCGTGTCAAATAGAAATTTTCTTCTGTCGGAAGCAAAGTTCCAGTCACCCTGTTTTACATCTCTACAACCAACCAAATTCGGAGAACTAATCTATGCTTAAGAGAACTCGCCGAATTTCATCGTGTGAATAGTAAAATCTCATTCCCACCTTAAAAACCACACAATAGCTGTTGAAAACGAGCCTGGAAGGAAGCTGTATTTTTACCAAGGATTATCACAAATTGCTATTCTGTCTTCTCAGTCCACATGTCGTCCTTGCAAGCTCGTTTATTTGCAACCTAGTTGATCGATATTCCTTCTCACGTGACTTAGGCACGAACTCGCACCCTAACATCCTCGAAAACAATACGAGGATCGAAAAACAGAGATTCTGCGAGTTTGTCTTTCGGTCAGAGGTGGATAGATAAAAGAGCACCGAGGCAAAAGCTTATGGGAATGGCGCTCGTTAGCAGAACCTGCGAGAGAAAGTCGCAGGATCGTTGGGATTAGGACAGGAAGCAACAATAACTGGGGTTTGTTGTCCTTGCACGGCAAGGATTCTCTCTTGATTGGCCTTTTTTCCGTCTATCCGCTACTCTAGCTTCTTCTTCTAGCTCCTTCATTTATTAGTTTGACGACTGGTCTTCTTGTCACAGTGACTACATTCACAATTTTCTTCTATCTTCGCGGCTTCTTTGTCATTTCATTGTAAGAATAGTTAACTGCGAGCAACGTCGAAGCATCGTTAACGACTGTACCAATTGTTTCTCGCAAAACCATTTCGACTACGAATATTTTACGCTCCACTTAGAAGATCGAGTGTTTGTTGGTGTATTCTCCTTGAGAAGTACGTACGTAGAAAGTTCTCGTGTTTTTAGTAATATTCAGTGAAGCAACGTGCTTCAAGATTCGATAAGGTTCTCTTTCAACTTCTTTAAGCTTGTGTTAATTGCTATGAAAATTTGATTATTTCGTTTCTAAGATAATTGACCGAGTAATCTTATATGCCTGCTCGTTTATTAAAGGCTTCCTGCTCGTTGAATACATAAATGAATTCATATCATTTTCGTTTTATGGTATCTTCTGATAAGTTTGGCTTAGTATAATAAATTAAAAGTCACGGAAGAAACAAGTAATGAGTTTCTTGCATGGATTTACGTAACTGTTTGCGTAAGTAGGAGCACAATAGTGTTCTTATTGATTTTCTTGGTACGGTCGTTAGAATGAGGCATTAGGATAATGAAAGTCTATTTGAAAGAATCCTCTGTTTATAACATATTTTGTATGGGGCATCCAAACGAACTCTTTTTTCTCCGATGCTTCTAACAAAGATGAAAAGAAATTGGGATCGGAATTGAAGGCAATGTATTTTTGTTCGAAATCATCCGAGCGATTTTCCATTCATCGATGTAGCATCTCGATTCTCGCTCTCTCTTTATCCATCTCTTTAAAAAATTGTTTCGTCGATGTATCAAATTTAATATCGTGTTAGATATTATTCGCGTAGGTTGCTCCTACTGATTTTTCACGTCCTTAAAGTCCAATTTGCCTGCACTTATTAAAATCGACGAAATGAGCCAATAAACGAAACCAACGTTCGTGGAATTGAGGACGAATCGGGGAAATTATTTTGTAGATTGTTATCGGGGAATGAAATCTCTATATTCGTCCATAGGAACTGCGAAAAGCAAATTGAACAAGTTTTCAAAAATAAAGAAACGCAAAAATATTGAAAATATATTTTAGAAAATTTTATTTCTTAAACGCGAAAAACAAGTTTCAAAACTTTATACAAAGAAATTCCTCCAAAATTCTCTTCTTCTCGAAACCTTTTCTCAATTTATAAATTTATCATCGATCAAATTTCTTGATTTATTATCACAATACAGATTACACAGATAATTAAATAAAATGTTAAAAGATGTAAAATTTAATCTAGATGTTTGTTCAACTTTGTATAAAAGCAACAGAAAAAGTATTAGACAGATTTACGAAATTTCGCTACAGAATTCACTTCAAGTTCTCTCCAAAGAAATTCGTCCAAGATTAAAGCTTTCGTCAGTTTATAAATTTAAATATCCATAAAAGAAGAATTTATATGGCCTTTTAGAAGTTATAAAAATGGAATTGAATAGTCTTGTTACCAATATAAATTCCAATATCCACTAAAGAAATCTTCAAATCAAAACATACGACGTATAAAACGTTACTTGGATATTTATTCAACTTTTATCCCTTATAACGGTGCACAGTGGTTGGAAAAGGATACAAAACTCTCAAGGCTGAAGCGGCTCGAACTTTCAAGGTCCACTCGATATAGGTTTTTCTTATCATTTTCCTGTTACATCGTTGCATAATATCAAGCTGTATTGTGAAAGGGCAATTACCGAGGTAACGGAACATTCATTTCTGTGGGGAAACTCCAGACTAGCGTCGTGTAGAGGTATTATAAGTCGGGATCCGGACGATGATCGCCATCGGTACGTTATCGCCGATATTACGACGGTTCTACATGGCGAAAAAGATAACAAGTGCCATTAGCAATTTTATGGGTCCCGGATCGCTGATAAAGTCAGAAGCAAAGTCATGCTCTGCTTCGCAGAGAATGCGATATATGCGATGCTTGCCGATTGCAGGGAACTGTGCGACTTGGAATGATTGAAAACGTGTCGTTTATGCATGAACTGGTCCAATTATTGGATAGTTAAGAAATGTAATGAAATAGTAATAAATAGCACAAGGATTATTAGTTCGGTCGAAATAACGAGAATTTGTAATCTTTCTTAGAAATTTTATAAATGTATATTTTGGAGGGTTTGAATAATTATTTGCAAAATATGTTGCATAAGAACTCGTTTATCTCTTTGTATTATATTCTTTCTCATATGCCTTCGTTCTTTTCGTGTAGAGAACTAAAGAAACGAAATTAAATTTATGTACTAAATATTTGAACATTAAATATTCGGTATGACGAATTTTATCATTCCGTGCATTTTTTATATCTTTAAAATTCCTATAAATACATAAACAGCTACAGTGCGCTAACAATGGCAGGAAAAATTCACCAAATAGCATAAAACTCATGGGATAATTATCTTATTCCGTTTGCGCGTGAAATTCCTAGTAAAAAACGACCGATCGCATTATTTTTACCTCCAAAAAAAAAAAAAAAAAAGAAAAAAAAGCGTAACGTGAGCTAGAGCAAACAAAGTTGGACGCAATCAACACAGAGATAGAAGAAAGTTGTGAATGTATGGGTGTGACGCGTGGAAAACGTGTAAGCAGTTTGGGAAAGCACCGTATGGAAAAGCGTAAACCCGGATAATTTTTACGGGGAACAAAGTAAATGTCGCGCGAATCCAATCAAATATTGACCAGACCGAGTTATGGATATATATTCTCTACGTGTAAATGTTATCTTTTTTCGTATCTGGCCGGTTCACCTGGTGACTAGCCAATGTTATCTCTTGGTTCATCCACGATGGGAAACAGATTGCTTTTTCGTCGAACGATTTCGCCGCGCGAATCATTACTCTTCAATGGAACGTTCAACGGAATGCAGAATCGAATGTCGCCGATGTTCTCTAGTGTCCAGATAGAAGCATAATCCATCCAGACAGAGTATAATTGAGCGGTGCTCGTAACTCGTTTATTACGTCGTTTATATGCGAGCAATTAAAACGTTTTAATAACGATCGTTTTTCGGGTTATAAATCTCGTTTTATCGATATGTTTAGTTAATTAATTTAGATTTACGTTCTCTAATTAATACGTCTACTGCAGAGAAGGATATTTAGTAGGAATTTTCTATAACGAATAATTAAGATAATATAAAATATGTACAGAGACAAAGAGACACGATGGGCTTTCAACGTTTAAGTGTTTGCAGTAATAAACCTTGAAAGAACATCGTTTCTTTTCATCTGCTACAAGTGGGTGTTACAATCGTCAGTGAATACATCTTATCGATTTATAAAATATAGAAAATATTGTGCTTGAAGTAATACAAACGGAAGTGGAAGACATACCAAAGATTAGAAGCTGCAATAGGCAAACAGTTGGCAACAGGGATGGCTGACGGAAATAGTTGTTTTAGAATAGGTAAAACTTCTAACATAGACTCTTGGAATGTAGTAACTAGGTCAAGGATAGCGTATGAGCGTATGGTTAAGAATAAAGTATGCAAGATGGAACGAAAAGATCGGACGAAGAAATGCGTGGTTAGGAAAATTGTAACCAAATCGTATTTCTTGGTCGCGAGGTGGAAATCAAATAAATCATTAGTACTTATCGTGTTTGCAGTAATGCAATCAAATCGCGAATAATTAATAAAACACGTTCATCTCGAAAATATTCAATAAGTATCTAAAGTATGCATTCACTGGAAGGTTAACAATAGCAAGTGGAATGAATAAATAATAGATAATAAGTAACTGCAAGAATAAACTATTTTTAGTTCTCCTTGCAACGAAGTTTTAGCTGTTCTTAATACGTAGCGGTACAAATGCAATTCTGGGCATTTCAGTAAAATCGTTAAAACGTACCAACCACTGAATATGATCAATCCAATGTAGTCACGTAACTTTGTTTCGGTCAGGAAATTTTACGGAACAAATTTGTAAGTGAAACGAACGAGAGGGATTATATAGTAGATCGAACTCTACGAAATTTTGTAGTTTGACTATTCAAATGTATTCCGCCTTATGACCTTCTGTCAATAATTACTTTACAACAGCATTCAACCACTTCTCGTTACGAGAGAAATAGTAAAAATTTTAAGAGTTTAAATATTGATTACTGAATCAATGTTGAAAGAACCTGTTGAAAGATTTTGCCGGTGAGAAGATTAAAGGCGAATAAAAGGGAATTGATTTATTTTAGCTCTTATGGATTTTAATACGAATCAGATATAATATTTTTAGTGAAAAGGGAGTGAAAATTCTTTAGAAAAAGCTCGGAATATCTGATGATGTTTTGTTCATTTCATTTGTTCAATCATTTTGTTTAAAATTATTATAACGCTCTTTGAATTCTCAAATCATTTTGTTCCGGTATTCCAAACGCCTTCGATCGTTAAATGGTACCTGTTTGTACTCACTACGTGAAATTATTGACAAATAATATGAATTTGAAAATTTTAATATAAATTCCTACTATAAACTTTGTCATAAATTTGACATCGTATTAATGAAATGTTGGAATTTAATATAACCTATATACTGCGCATATTTTATACAAATCCATACTTCGAAACAAACGGAAGCTATAGAAATTCATAGATTTTTACACGTTGTTTAACATTGCCAATGCCAAAATATCGCATTTGTAATTTACAGGAAATTCCAAAATTTATATTAAACTGGAAGACTCTCGTAGCAACTCTGCCGACCTTTTTATTCTAATAATTTCTATTCCAAAAATCGTACCAACACCCAACTGGAAATCTGCAAACTAAAATACTCAATAAAAAAAAACCTTCTCCCTTAAAATAACCAACTCGCAGCAGCTCTCTCAGTTCGCTTTAATCACCGACGTAAAACTTCTCGCTCAAAACGATCCTATTCATCAAGCTGACGATCCGAGCCGAAATTCCCATAAAAACAAGAGTAGTCCACTTACACGTCAAAGGACCGATAAGTAAGAGAACTAACGTAACTATGCCCCCAGGAACAATTAAAAATTAATTAAATTAATAATCGAGCGACTAGTTGTACACCGGAAGACACGGTTCGTGTAACTTTACCTGGAAATTTTCCTTCTTCCTCGGTTGTCTCGGCTTATCGTTGGTACGCGTATTCACGTGTAGCTGAAATTGTTTCGCTCGTTGGTTCGTTGTTAAACGGCGGCTGGCTTGTTAAACGCAACGGCGACGAACTTTTCGTTATCACTAGGATTCCTTTTGTCCTATGATGGAAGTTGATGGGCGATGGAGGGGCCTGCGAAACTTTCGGTTGGTGTTATAGCGCGGTAACGTAACTGTGTCTTGCTATAGAACCAACATATAGGGGACTGATAAGCGACAACGACGCATTCATACTCGTTGACCGTGTGATAGATGAGTTAAAAGTAGAAAAAGCTGGTGTAGATACAGATTTCTGGTATAGACGATCGTCGAACGATTGATCAAAAGGGAATCGTAGAGGTAGGTCGACGTAGCATTGTGGTTTTTATTTATATCGTTGGCTTTAGTTGTACTCGTGGTCGAACTGTGAGTGTTTATGCCTTTTTGGGAAATTTAAGATTCGGAAAGCGCAGGTGAAAATGTGTAAAATGTCCAAAGTAGGGTACTTTCTATAATATTTAGTATCGATTAAGTCTACGATATTTTATTTTTTCTTGCTTATTTTTTTAGCGACGTTCATCGAAAGCGAATTTTGTGGATAGTTGGATATAACGTTGTGTAATGTTCTATATATAGAAATAAGATGTTATTAACTAGTATCTATTAAATGCGTACACGTGAGAAATGACAGATTATTATTTTCTGCTATCGCTATGTAAATCTTAATTTCATTTTAAAAGTGTGACACATTGATAATACATACACGAGATAAGTAGGGTAATAATTTTTCTCATCGTATATTGCCAGTATAGTCTAATCGTGTATTATTATGCGGTAATTTAACGTGACGTACTTTAGCATAATATTTAAGAAAAAGTATGATTTTACACCCACTTAGATTGCGTGACGACTCGGCATGAAACTTAAACGTGGTCTTTCTACTGATACCGAGTTTAACTTATTAAGACTTCGTAAGAAGGTATTAATTTCATTGTAAAAGTTTACCTGCGTAGGTGGAAGCAGTTAACGACGAAGTTTCAAGTTAATATAGGTACATACATATATAATTTCTCCTTCCACTTGGAAACTTTTGCTAACAGAACTTTTCTAGTAATTTAAAGAAACGAATAAAACGTATAATTTTATAGAATATCGTTTGAGAGAAATTCAGAAATAGAATTCAAAAATGAAACTAGGGCAGGTTTACATGTATAAACAATTCAATCAATATTCGAAAAGCAACATACCAGATTTCTCCGATATTTGATTCCACATTGTACAAATATCTCAAATACGGTTTATAAATAATGCACATTCCTCCGTGCATACGCTGCACACGCTGCTCTATTGCTACCAAAACTATGAAATTCTAGACTAAAACCGCCGATATACCGAGAAAAATAAAAATTTCGTAAACAAGACACGTGTTATATGGAAAAATAAATTTTTATCAAGATAAACTTCATTCCATATTAACTATTAGTAATGTTGCATCTTACTCTCTTATGAAAGATAACTTGATAAATTGAAACATTACAACATTTACAACAAAAGAACAAAGGGTAATAAAAAAATAATTTTGATGAGTAATAGTCAATAAAATCAAATTAATGAAAAAAAAAACGAAAGCAAGAAAATTTGATGTATCGATATATGCTAACTAAATTTTATAACATAAAATGTTATAAAATACGTATGAAATTAAAGTTTAGTTTAGAAACCTTGCAACGCATCGCACTCATCTCACAATTCCAAAACGAGAGCAAAAACCACTCGATCCGCAAATTATTCAAGAAACTCAACCTGTATCGCAATTCCCCAAGAAACTTTCTTAAAAGATTCATCGACCAGGGACGGGATTCTACGAATTCTAGACGAAACAGATACAGAGTCCGTCGACTTACCTGAAAATTCCAAGAGGAATTCTTGCACCTGCGATTCATGCAGTGCCTCGGTGAAACGCGGTCTCTAGGTAGGGGTTGAAAAAGTTGAGAATTTTCTAAAGATCGGCTCTGCTTGAAACAATCTCTACGACTATGGTCACTCGTCAGTCTCACGGTTTGTGAAACTTTTGCAAGTCACGTTTGCGCAGACGCGTTCGCAAACACTCGAGCCCGGCGCTAGAATGTTTAAACGACTAGTAACGAGACTCGTGTAAAAGAACTGGTCGTTCATGGGGTTGCAAAACTTTTTTACGATCACTTTGGTCGACTCGAGTTCCGTGCACCAGTTTTGGCGAAATTTAACCGCGGCTCTGTTTCTCCAGGACTATGGTTGTAGAACTTTTTGGAAGTTGGAGAAGGAATTTTAGGTAGACTTCGGTTACTCGGTCGTTTGTTAAAGAGGAGAGAAGAAAGTAAATGGGTTGGAAGTTTAATCGATAGTAGAAATAATGAGAAACTTGGGAGAAATAAGAACGATGGGAAGGATTTTAAAAAATCGTCAGAATTATGGATACCTGATTTGAGAAAGTATTACCACGGGAATACTTGAATAGCGATAAATAAGGTGAAAGTTGAGAATTATAGATATAAGTTCCATTTGATTCTTTTTATATGAGATAAGTTTTGATTGGGCTTTAGCTGTGTGCATTCTGCACTTGTATCACTTTTCAGTTTTTGTTGCGATTTTTTGTTCTATTTAGATACTTGAAGGATAAAATATAAATATTGATACAAGTATTTTTTACAACTATTAACCCAACATAAAAATTGTTATAGTTCCAGTACAATTAATTTTAGAGTATCAGTCATAGAACCTGCGACATTCTATTCTTCTTGAGGAGTAATACAAATTCAAACTCTTGGTTTGAACAGATTTTTTAATACCTTTTGTAAATATCTTAAGTATCGAGACAATAGACTTGGAAGAAGTATCGAGAATCCTATTGAAGACTATGTACACTGTACACAATAAGTTTCTCAGTTCTGTTCCAAAGACGTTATACGTTTCTGACTTTAAAATGAACTGCTGTACACGGTCTTGGCTGCTTTTGTCTCGAGAGATGCTGATACTTGAAACTTACTGTCGTTTGACACTTGGATGAATTTACATCTCACCTTATTTCGTTGTCTTGGCTTGTTTAGGCTTTAAATGGGATCTAAAACTTACTGGATTAAATACTTGAATCCATCCAGAGCCTGAATACGAGCGAAATATGTAGTGGAGTACGAGAGAGATAAGATTAGTATATATACTAACTACGCTATACTACAATATACTAACTAAATTCGCCGATGTTGTTAAAAACATTTCGTGAAAATTAATGACGTTTCGATGACTCTCAGTTTCTTAACGATATTAGCGAGATCCCGTTTTACGTAGACTTCGAAATATCTGAAAATTCTGCAATTTGAAATATCTAAAAATTCTAAAATTCTACGATTCGAAACATCTAAAATACGAAGATTCTAAAATTCTAAAATAAACTCTATCAATTATACCTTGCAGCTAATCAAACTGACAAACATCCTTAGTCGCTAAATTATTCTCCGCGAGCATCCAAGCGCGCGCAGCTGTTTGAAAACACCCGGAAACACTAAAATATCAGAGAAAAAATAGCGAAAGCTTGTTCGCGAGATGTGTCGGTGGACAGAGACGCGTATCTACGCGCTTCGGTTGCCTGCGGCCAGTTTCAAATCCGAAAGACACAGAGATTACCTGGGGGACACGGCCGTGGGAAAGTCTTAGTAACGGCGTACAGTGAAGTGCATAAGAGGTCCCCGAGGAGGAATAGGTTTAAGAAAGAGGGTAGGAGTAGGTAGAGATTCTTGAGCCGGTGTATAGAAATTCAGCGAGCTTGCAAAACCTCTTGAGCACGCGCTCGAGAAGCGGCTCGTCTTCCTCTTGTCGTAGACGCGGGGGAAACGTACGAAAGAAAAGGCGAATTCCCTTGTACTGGAACGTCAGCAAGGGCGAACGTCGACGAATTGACTGGGGATAAAGTAAAAATGCCTCCCCCGAGTTTCTCTTGTTCGCAGCTTCCATGGAATTTTCTATTTCGAACGATTCGTGAATTTTCCAATCAACGGTGATATCACGACGCAGATATTCGCTATAATTTAGTCGTTTTTAGAGGATTAACCGGTTAATGGTTCGACAGATTGTGTATGAATTTGATTCGTTTCATTATTTTACATATATGTGCTCTTTGACTTATCATCTTTTTAATTAAAAATTTGTTTTTCTTAAAGTTATACAGATAAACGCCGGGACTAGTATGATTTATAATTTGATTCATTTGATCGATAATCGAAGAACTAAGGGGAGAAATAGTATGAATGCGTTCTTTTTTAGAGTTACATCGATAAGTATAGGGAAATTGGATTTGTTTTATTATTTTATATGTGGTCGTTTTAATTTCATTTGTTTCATTAATAATGGAAGTAGTTTTTAAAAGGGAGAAATAGCATTTGTGCGTTGTTTTCCAAAAGCTATGTACTTGGATAAAAATTTCAACGTCACGATCTGTTTTATTATTTTATGTTGTGTATCTTACGTTATATTACGTATAATGTGAATACATCGTTCCAGAGAAAATGTTTACGAAACAGAAATAATACTCTAGGATGTCAAATACGATTCTTACTTGAGCGAAGATACTGTTGTATACTGTGAAGATAAATCACATAAATATGTGAACGTGACGCACAGAAGTTTCGATTAAGATTAAACGTGGAAAATCATCTAACGATCCCTGTAATCGACGCTGAAAAAATAAAATACAATTATGGAAAATAGCGATAGCGCATATTGCGGTACATTAGCTGTGAGATAATTTGTGGTAGAATGGGAAAAGAGGCAATAGTCTGTGATAAAGTATAAGTCGAAAGTATGGGATAAAATCTTGTTTTCTCTGACAGAATTTACGTTGCAAGAGTAATAGCTGTGACGATGTTTCAATACAAGTTGGTAAGAGAATCTTAGCGGTTCTTCATACGAATTAGTATTTTTTTACTCAAGGCGTACGGTATAAGCTGGTTTCCCATAAAAAGGTAACGGTGGATGTCTAGTTGTTACAGACTGCAGCATAGAAAGACGCCATGTTCATGATACAACGTTTCCTTTAAAGTTTTCCGAGTTTTATTTGAACCTGCTTGATTACAAAATCACGACACCTTTTCGAAAGACAACCTACATATTCTGTTTCGTTATTTTATAGATCATATTCCATACATCCTTTATATATCTACTATTATTATATTTCTAGAACATTATTATATCTTAATCTGCAATGTCATTTGAATTTTTGAGATATTGTTAGAGATATTATTAATTTTTATTTTTAAATTTCGAACGTAATTTTAATATATCTGCTCGTAATTTCTCGCAAACGGAAAACGTCTACGAAAGATCAGGTCGTTTTGGGCATACGATTTTGACAAATTGTTGGGCGATGAGAAGTTCCACAATGTTAGCAGTAAGAACGGAAACCATGAAAGAACGTAAAGGATTCGATTCAAGGGGTATTAGGGGAAGGACAGGTTGTGAGAAATCTCAGTTTCTGGTTTCTTAAAGCTTCAACCTTCTATTCGGCCCACACTTTTTTGTACGAATCTTCTATTCAGAAATCATTTTGTTCTCTTTTCATTGAGAATTTTTTGTCCACTAGCCTGAACTCTGAAAGACTATTAAGGTTGTTAGATTCGAAGTAACGGTATTTATCCAGAATCGCACAAAGTTAGTAACTTTGAAATGTATATTCTACTAAATATAATGGAGATAAAAGTTACGCAGGAAAGCATAAGGAAGGAAAATAATTAATTCACAGTGATGCTTCAACGTAATTGCTTAGGAATTACATACGAGCTAATAAAATGAATAATCTTAATGTTGGGAATTAAATGAAAATCATTTTCCCTTGTGTTCAAAGATTAGATGTAATTGCTCTGATAAAACTTTTTCATGTTTACTGTTTTATTAGTCCCTAATATAAAAGCTATAAATATGAAGCTGCTATTACGTTAAATGAAACGTGTTTACCACTACGGAATATTTATTTACGTATCAATTAGAACGTAACGATTCTTCATTTGTGGTGTATGTCAAATGTTGGAAGAATTCTAATAATTCTGTCACAAACCGTAATTAATCTACTTTCTGACAAACTTTTTCTCCCCAGATCGAAACCTAAGAGTCGCGATTGGAATTCTCAAAAAAATTCCACAAAATTCCCCATGGGTCCGTCGAAGTAAAAAATTAATCCACGTTCCAATAAAAATTTCACGCAGACCGAAACCTGAAAATTACAATCAAACTTCGGAAAGAATTCTTCGAAAACTCCGATGTTTCCACCACGGGAGAATAAATCCACGAAATTGTCCGAAAATTCCAAACTCATCCAAGCCGAAAACGACACGATCAGAACGAGACCACAAGTGGAGTTCTATTCGCTCTGTTTCCATAAAGTATGTAGTAGCCAGTATCAAAACGGTTTTTCCAATAATACTGTTCCATCGTTGGCGAGTTTCATAGCCGTGCAGCCATATTCCTTCGGTTCTTCGGTAAAAATCGACGAACAGGGTAAATATCCCTGGCGATCGACGACGACCGATTCAATCGTGACATTATCACAGAACCATCGAGTCGTTTATCGGCGACGCTCTCGAAATCGTAAGACGGATCAAAGGACTTATCGTTGGTGGCGATACGATGCCTCTATTCGTGCGACACTCGATTCCTTTATGACTGTCTCGGATTTTATCGGCGGGCGCCTCCCCCCGCTTTTGTTATCAGAATGCTGTGCAAACGGTTGAAATTGATAAGGCGTTAGGAGAAAGGCGGTGGATACGACATCGCGACGCCGCGCCGTTACTCTCTCGCGTTAGCGATACACGCGGTGCATGGTGAAAACAGATTAGTCACGTAATAAAATCGTGTTAGATACGTCCGAAGGATTTTAGACGACGAGACACGCGGCTTTGTAAACAGTACATAGTACGTTCTTGAACGACGACGACGACCACGGAGCTGCGCACCGTTCTTCTATTTAGAATGACTTCCGTTACGCGACGGCTACACGGAAGCGGAGCTCGTTGCGTTTTGGTTTTAATTAAGATCGAGACAAGCCACTAACGATTCTTGAGAATCCAGATTCTACGAGTGAATCTTGTAATTTTTAGTGCAGGTAAACGTTTTGTGCCTTTATCGTTTTAATTGCCAGAGAAGTTGCGAAATTGGAAGTTTCGTGGAGGTCCTTAGTAGAAAACATCTAATTACGATCGAGATCGGCCACCGAGAAGTCTTGAGAATCCGGACTCTTCACGCGAATCTTGTAATTCTTAGCGCAGGTAAATGATTTGTGCCTTTATCTCTTTAATTGAGAAAGAAATCGTGATGTTTCGTCGTGATTCTTAATCATAGGAAGCGTCGTTTAGTTTTGGTTCTAATTATGGTCGGGACAAACAAAAGAAAAAGGATTCTTAAGAATCCTATTTCTTCGTGTGATTCTTGGAATTCGCAGAATTCCTAGCGCACATGTATCATTTGTTTCTTAACTGAAATTCTTTAATTCACAATCATCGCTTTAGAACGTGAAATATAACAAAATTCTCGGATTCGTGCTTTATATTTTGATATACACGGTCTATGTTTATTGTTATTTAGAAAACGATAGAAAATATCTACAAAGTCTAATGTCTAACGGTGCTTATATTTGAGCTATACCAAAAAGATGCTACTTATTACTACTTATATTACATTCTGTAACACCCTTGCTCTACTCGAATCAAATATACACGCGAAGCGAAGTTTAGAACCCCTAAGGATGCAGTATTCTTCGGAACTCCTGCAGACAGCAACGTTAATCCTGAGAAACTTGCTTGAAAGCTGGCCAACGTTGATCGATGAAAGCCTGGTTCACGAACATTTACGGAATCCAACGCAAACACATTCTAACTGGAAAATTCGAATTCCTTTCGACAGACAGACTTCCAGCTACCAAATCGTCGCTGGGAAAAAGCTCTCGCTCTACGGAACCATCTCGATAAAACGCTAAAATTCTCTGATTGTAACATATATCAGTGGACTTTCCAATTTCGATAAAAAGACACGTCACAGGACTTCCCAATTTAAATAAAAAGCCGAGGGAAAAAAAAGATCGACCAAAAAAAGAGGAAAAAGAAGAGAGGAACATTGGCAACGAAGGGAAGTTCTGAAGGATGTAGTCCAGATCGTCGAGAACGGGCGACAATATAATAAAAAGAGAAGAAAACGGGAAGGATGGAGGCGAAGGAGGAGGCGTCCGAGTCGTGGAGGATCACCGAGGGCTGAGAAAGAGAAGGAAAAAGAGAAAGTGAGAGGATGCACAAGCACACGAGCCAACTACGTGGTCCCAGCGGCCCCGGAAGCGGACACCATGTTGCTAATAGAGGTCCTGTCAGAAGATGGAACAGCTTCCATGGCGGAGGAAGCGTTGGCGGAGGCGCGAGTAATTTTAACGACACTGTCGGAAATGGCAATCTGCCCTCTGGTATGATCACCAAGGCTCCGCAGGAGCCGTTCAGGGCCGTGCCAAAGGCTGTCCAAGCTCTCAGAAGCGAATCCGTCGATAGGAGCCATCGAGTACAGCCACCGCCACCTCCGGCTTTTCCTCGAAGGCGATTCTCCGTCTGGTGAGTTTGGAAATTTCAATCAGAAATAGGTATCTTATATGGTATATCTGTTATATTTTTTTCTATTATGATCTACTCTCTCTTTTTTCTTATTAACCTTTTATATCTCGGTAATTCTGTGATAATTACGTAATTCTGTTTATTACGTACCGAAGAACTTTTCATGATCCTCCGTACAGTGAGTTTTGGAATTTCTTAGAAGAAATCATTTATCGCTTAACCATTATTTAACTATTAAATTAAAGAACAGAAAAATGTACAAAGGTACATAGTATCTATATAAATATATATGTTCGTCGAAATAAAAACTAATTTTTTCAAAAGGTAATATTACCTTACGTTTATAAGCAAATTCGTCCAATCCATACGGAATAACAGAAATTAATCACAGTTGGTAATTAATTCTCCGAACCAGTAACCGTAAATTAACACTGATGCAACATAAATCACCTGGTCGTGCATTATTCGAACAGTAAATCCGACTCTTGTACACCCCTTCCGCCCTAGAATGGATTACCTATTATCAACTAATTTTTTCCATACAAAATATCCAATCCCACGCACAACACTACACCTAGTCATAAATCAATCTTTTATTTGATCCTTCAAACTCTACACCACTCGACTCTATCGATCACAGCAGCATCCGTTATTACGTTATCTCATTCGATATTTGGTACGTTGTTCGGTTTGTCAAGTTGATGCTAACGCAATTTCGATGTAACAGGGCACAAACGAACGTCTGGGCGTAAATCGGCGTTTTCCTTGCGCGTTAACGGGGAATTGGTCCACGCTGACGGTGCATCTTTTATTGAAGCAACATCGTAACAAAAATTTATCCGTGGTATAAATCAGCGTAACGCGGTCGTTCGGACGGACGTACGTTACAATCTGAATATATTTCAATTAATCTCCATAAAACCGCGACAGCCAGCCTGCGTATATCCTCTATCCGATCCTTTCCTCCTCGCTGTTTCTCTTTTCCCCTCATTCGGTCTGTTTTATTTTTATTTTTCTTCATTCCCGTTCGTCGGTACGAAATATACGACTCGTGAAATTACATGGTGTCGTACGCGCTGCCAACCAGCGATACCTTGATTGAAATTTAACGACATAACTTGGGTTTCGACTATCGAAATCGCCTGGGATGGAATAAGCCGACAATTGCGAGGCTAATCTTGACAGTCGGCCGGAAATCGAAATAAACGAGCGAGGAGCAAGAACAAGAATACGGAGAACACCATGTGTGCTATGAAGTTACAGGTCTGTAAGGTGGACTGCAAAAAGGGAAAGATAGGGACAGGTGAAAAGGTGCTTGATAAATATCAAATTTATTGTTGGAGAAAGATATGACGCGGGGATGAGTGATTCTTCAAATCTCAGAAGTGTTGCACAGATTTGAAAAGAAGCAGAGAAACGATAGATGTTTGAAAGCGTTTATGAGAGATTTCAAGGTGTTTGATTAAATAGAATCGTTATTCGCGTATGCACAATTCATAGAAGACTTTATGTTTAATTAATCAGGGAAACCAAGAAAAAGAAAATCAAATCTAAATTTAAAATCGTGATCTCTCGTTTCTTTTATTTCTATAAAATTATATTTGAAATTTCTATATTATATATATAATTAAAGTATAATTAATGATTCTTAAAATGCATTAGAGAATTTCTTAGATCTAAATATCCTTTACTCGGATGCATAAAAACCAATTACAAATATAATCTTGTAAGGAGTCTTCTACTAAATCTCTAAATTGCTACAGAAATGATTAGAAATTCTTAAAATTCATTAGAAACTAATTGTTCTTAAATGCAAGTATTAGTCAAGTGCATAAAGCGTTATTGCTATACAAATTCAAACTTTTTAGAAACAATGAATTTTTGTGTCGTCTGTTTTATAGTTTTATATTATATATTGTAAGAATTCTATAAAGAGTTCTTTTATGGAATTAAAAAATTCTATCATATTCTACTAAGGAGTTCTAAAATCTGTTCGAAGGTAACTTCCCTAAATGTCGATATTATTCGAGTGTATGAGATCCAACGGGACCAACTATCTCACAAGGTCGTGGGAAGACCTTTTGACACATAAAAGCCAGAAAGAAGCTTTTGTCATTTCGGTTATTTCGTTGCCTACTGGTAGCAATTATACTTACTTAATAGCGTATAATGAGTCGCACAGGGAATTGATAGAGGTAACAGAGTCGACTGAAATATTTCATTAAGTCGACTAAGTTCGAGAGCCAGTCGGGTTAAGTGGAGTATGTAATGTCACCAAGTGACCAAGGAAATCCGTTCTGGCATGCGAGTGTTGGAGGTTCAAATGGCTCAGTAGTGTTTCACGAATGCAGAGACACTTTCTGAGCGAAATTGCGGACATTCTTCGAACATTATTAGGGGAAATAGAGACAGAATAATGGAAAAAGCTCGTAATAAAATATTTTAATTCTTCTTCTTAAATATTTTAATCTTCTTTCTTATGACAGCAAAAATTATTAAAATACTAGTAGCAGTAGTAAGTATAGTTTATTTACAGCCCTCTGTCTATACAAGGAATTCGGTTTACAATTATTTCCTTTATTGTCTTGCATTCTTACTTAGTCATCTACACACACATTCATCCACTAGCACACACACTCTCATTTTACCCTTGGATATCCACTGTTTATTACCTACCTAACTGCCAACTATTACATATGTGTATTATCTGTTATTGTTAAGTTAATATTTTAACTTAACTATGTGCGTGTTATAAACAATTTAATCGTGAAAATTTCAATCAGTTCTCTATCTTACGAGAGAAAACTCATTAAGATTTAATGGCTAAGATTTAATAGCTACATTATTGTACCAGTATGAGTGGTAGATCTCACATCACACGCATACAATTTTCATTGAGAGATTTTACAGGATTTCATTCGACGATCGTAAAACATCATTGAATTTAATTTCGTTGTAAGATCGTACTGATAATAAAATCCGGCGTAACTTCCCGTTGAAAAGTAACGTAGATTTTATTTCATCGTTTTATTAGAGAGCAAATTCACGATGATTCTCTCTACCTTATTAAAACGATTTAAGCGGATCTACAAACGTACGTCCTATTTTTATCGGGCAAAATATTTTTTTAAAAACCACACTATCTGTTTCATTTAACTTTCAGTGTAACTCGAAAATAAAAGAATAAACTATCCGTTTTCAATTTTAATAAATTTGTCCTTAACGAGCCTGAACGCGCTCCAACAATATCTTCCTATTTAACATACTCCACGAGAAATATCATAAAACCTTTCTCTCCCAACACAAGAAATAAAACTGAAAGTCTATTCCACCAGAACGAAGCAGAATTAATCTCATAAAACTATAATCTCGTTCATGAGACCCAAGAGTATCGTGAATCATTTCCCATCCAACAAAACCCTCGTTTTTTACAAACCCTAAGACAAAGCGAATGCGAACGCGAAAAAAACGCTGAAAACATAAAAGAGGAACATAAAACAAGCCGAAGAAACCCAACGAAGACGTAACGTCGAAGGAACGGACAAGGCCTGTCCATAAACGAAACGACCATAATCGCTAGGATGCGTATCAGCAACGGGGTGGCGTTATAGGGTTAACTCGCGACGGGGTTGCGAGATGGAGAAGCCGGTCCGCGTGATCCACGTCGAATTCAATTTTCCGCGCTGCACGCACACGTGACGCACGTGTTATCCGATCTTATACTTGGTGCGTGGTCACACCTAAATATACAGGGTGTTCCATAGATTGACAAAGCGTAGCTGGTGTTGTACATGAATATATAAGAATAAAATATTTACATGTTCATTAAGAGAGTTTTACTCGCAGAGAATCGTCGGATGAGCAGTTTGAGGTCGACTTGATTGAAGATCACAGTATTAATATTTTTATCTAGTTTCTTTCAGTTCGCAGATCTATATCGAACCAATCCTGAATTACTTATCGATCGACTCACTACTATTCTACTATGTTCTACTATTAGTTTCATCGTTACTTCGTGTTTTCTGTTATTTTGTATTTGATTATCTTCAAAGAAATTGCTCAAGATGACTATTCTGTATTTCGACGCATGCACGGGAACGTCTTATCGTTGATGTGGTTATCACATAGTCTACCACTATTCCCTGAGATTCTTTAAAATTGCTATCTTGTATTGAACGTCCATATACGCGAATTTCAAGTATCCTTGGAAATAAAAATTTAATGGATTTAAACCAGATGATGCAAGACAAGCGATAGGACCACGCTATTAGGACAACGCGAAATCATTAAATCTCGCAAAGAAGATCAAAAAGAATATACGTTTCTAGGTATGTTTCTCGTTCTTTTGGAGTATCGAAATCAATTTCTCAGATATTACTCACACGTTATAGAGCATTCTGTACGTTACGCATGATGCGTTAAAGGTAGATGGATGAAACGAGGGAGGTCAAGAACCTTGGAGAACCTTCCTTCAGCCGTCAAATTCTCCAGTCGATCCTAGTTGAATCGCGTTTGATACACGTCTGTCGATATTCCCTTCATTCGTATTACCGCACCGCCAGATTTATGTTCAGCGTAGAGGTGTGTACTTGCACGTCGACGTCGATTTCTCGCATGAGTTTACATGCGCTCTGAGCCCTGTCGAGGCGTTGAAAGAGAGGGATCGGTTAAGTTGTTGAAGGAACGAGAGGCGGATGCAGTATCGAGCAAGCAATGGGGTGCGAGTAGAAAACGGATTGTTAAATTGAGTAAAACATATTGGCAATGGGAGAGTGTATTTAGGAGGCGTCAGTTCGATGAGGTTCAAGTGTAATTTGTGTTTAATTCGGTTAAGGGATGTTCTTGTACTGCTGGTTTAATTCCTTGGTTTGTAACATTCAGCTACATTGGAACCAGAAGTTCAAATTCGGTAAAAGTAGAGTCTAACGTCATCGGTAATGGATTTCTGTTTAGGAAGCGTTAGTTGAACGAAGTTAGAGAGTAATCTGTGTCAACTACAATAACTTTCTGGATAAGGGGCGTTTCTGTTAGTTGTTTTAATCTCTTGGTTCGTAACATCGAGACACGCTCGTTGCGCGAGTTTTAGTTTGACTCCAATAAAGATAGATTGGTTTCGTGGCGAAGTTTAGTTTGGTAGTTTTGACTTTTGGCATTATCAATTAGTTCTTGCAATCTGGCGTTTATTCTACGAAATTCTTGAACAGAGATATATTAAAATTCCTTAATACGAAAACAAAGAAATATCCAGTGGCTTGTTACAAGTTTTACGTTGGCTTCAAGATACCGCGATATGTTTTTCGATCTTACAAGTTCGTATCAAGTTTGAGATTATAATATTGCCGAAACTAACTGTAAACGAATATATAATAATTCGTGTGTTGCATTATTATGCAAACAAATGTCGTCCTGTATTTGATGCCTTTGAATTTCTATGTTTCTACGAAACAACAAATTTGTATCTCCTAACCTAGATAATAGCAATACCAAATATTACTACAACATTATAACGAAATAACTGTATTGTACTATAATACCTTCCAGCTTTGGTATCTCCTTTGCATCTGTTCTGATAAATATTAATGTATTATTTGCGTGTGTTCTATTGCATTATGGTATTTAGCGTAAATATCTATATTCTTAACAGCAATATTGACAGAATATCGAATTTATACTGTTGAAAATTAATCAGGATTCTAATTAATCGGGACCCACGGTGGTTATCGATGTATGTAATTAAGGTAGAGGTTTCATACAGCTAGATTATATCAGAAGGATCACTTACGTAATAGTTAAATAAGATTCTAAATACGATTTATCTAGAAGATTAACTCTCATATATCGTACCTATTTGTATTTATCTGATTCGCGGTAAGTGTTATCTAATTAGAATCGAAGTAACTTTAGATTACAATATTTTAACAATTTCTCTCCTATTTGTTTCATCGGCCATTTTTCATATTTCTAATTCCATTTTTGAGTACGCTCTATGTCTTCTGTCTAGAAGCAATTGAAAAGTACAACAGATTGAGTAGGCGACTAGCAGAATTTCTAACATAAAACTAATAAAATGGTCCAAACGATTCGCTATTTCAAACCGGTTTCCTTTAGAATCCTTTATTAATACGTCGAAATATTTACTAAAATTACTACCACGAAAACAGTATGCCTATATTTAGGAACCATTTCTAGGGAAAGGAATCACTTTTTTAGGTAACAGAAGAATTACTCAAACTCAAAGGATATATTACACGAGACAAGTTTCAGAACAATGTCGTTAAAGATGAAGATGCCGATGCTTTTTCTTCTTCGAGGCTCTCAAAGAAGAATTCTTCGATTCCAATATCTTACTACTGTTAGAAAAAGGCACGCGGTCATTCTGTCCTATTTTCATCGGGATTAAACGTGAAGCAACGCGAAGAGATTTCTTCCTAAGCACGAGCTTTTCCAACGAGTCGTTGCATGTTCGTCGTACATTAATTACCTTAATTGGAGGCTAGATCCTACGGTAGCTGTGTACCTCGTAGAAATCATAATTTATTAAGGTAAATGGACTAGCATAGATAGAGACGATACAGCGAGACTTGGGCTGCCGACTAATTCTCTTGGATGATAATTTCAATCCTGAATTTAGGTTTTAACCCTCGCGAGGGAAATATATATCGATTTCGATGAAATTTTGTTGGTTAATGGCTATTAGCAAGTAGTAACAGAGTAGAGAAATACGTTGTCGTGGATTAGGGTTTATTTTGTGTTAGCTATCCTTCTTCTAGGTATCGCGGAGTAATTTATAAAAAGAAGATTATATTTTTTGATAGAAATTAAATATTTTAGTTTCTAAAAACGCTTTCTAATACGTTTGTTATGTTAACACATAGAAGTGCCTGTGTTAGTTGTAAAATAGAAATAACAACGACTTCTTATTAGTAAAACGTTTCATCTACAAATTAAAATGATCGTTACAAGAGAAGTTAATATTATGCCTCTACCGGAAATTCCTTTATCCATCCACGTTGATCTGTTAATTCTCATGCCAGATACTTTATTATATTTATATCTTACTTCTCTACCAAAACGATTCGCGCTAAACCAAGCTACGTTAAACTAAATTAAGTCAGGCAGCTCTCATTTGAAAAGGTAGCTCGATAAAGGTCTACAAATCTGTATTTATACAATATCCCCACGTATGAATGGGATTACCGAAATAGCATCGGAAAATTGCTGCCAATATTTCGAGAACACCTTGTATTTCGAGCAATCTCTATATCATACATATACTTATACACGCGTACACATATACGCACGTATATGTACATACAGAAATATATATCTCTCTGTATAGAATAATACACGTTCCAAGTACAAAGGGAAAATTATGCCAGAAGCCGAGTTCACGAGTATCTGTATTGTTCGACCCTCGATTCTCGCGTAGCCACGGGAGATTTTTCTAGAATTGTCTGCAGCAAAGGTACAGTGGCTATCAAAAATATTTCTACATCATTGAATTTATTATTAGCATTTGCATACCAATTTATTAGGCCCAAATATATTAAATTTCGGACAGTTTAATAGTGTTATACTTTCGTACGATTACAAAAATTTGATAGAGCGAGGTAGGGTTGTTCGAGTCACTCGTGCTTCAACTTGCATGGAATAATCAAATTTGTCGTACATTATAAGACACCATTAATGTTTAACGTAATAACGGAAGGATAAGAAAATATCGTGTACTTCAGTAACGGAAGGTATGAAAAACGAGGGAATGATTCAATGAGAAAAACGAATTGATATACGCACGATAAGTATAATCGAGAATGATTTAATAAAATAATTACAATTGAAGATATTAGGCCGAGTTGAAGAAACGAAAATATGGCCGACACATTTCACTGTATATCACTTGGATCGTCTAAAAATCTCACGTATAGAAATTTGACGAATTATAAGGCAAATTACTTAGTCTGACTCAAATATGTTTTTCTGAGTATACTTCGGAAATGAAGCGAACCTGATATTAATAGAACACTTTCGTTGGAAAAGAGGAATATGCCCCAATACTTTTTATAGCCACTGTAACTGTAAATTCGCGGCTAATTCGAGGAGTAGCACAGGGAAGGGAAAGAAACATCTGTCGATGGCTCGTTCTATGGCAGATCGTAAACATTTAAAAGCCAGAACACCGTAACAATAGACGTATTTACGCGAGTCTGCACCCCTTGCTAGAGGATATTGTATCGTATACGAGAGTTTCGATGATAAATTGCATTTCCGACGATGACTTCCGTGTCGATGGAACACCACACCCCCGCCCCGTATTCGGCACACCCTGGTATTATTGTTGCGCGAAAGAAATTTATAGCGCGCGTTCGATGGTCATTGGCCTTTAACGAAGGTCCGATAAAATCGAAATTGTTCCGCGTTGTGACGTCGATATCCCTGGATCACTAAGCGAGCAAAATTGTCGCTTATTTGTGAATGCACGCAGAGAACGTTAGGTACTAACATCGTAGGGAATGCTTTGGAATGGGGGAAATATTTGAGTATTTCGAGTGTTTTAGGTGGTCTTGTTGTTACAAAGAGAGGGTGTTTTTTGTATTTGAGCGTTGTTTCAATGAAATTATTTGACAAATTGTTATTTAAATTATACATTACCGCAGTAACATGTGAAATGTCCAATTTTCTTGTATTAATTTCCTAAATCGTCTTCTCCGATAAATCTTTTCATTTTCGTAGATGCGTCGCTACGTTTTCCTTTCTCGTGTATGATTTTCATTTCTTGTTGCATACTCGTAAAAATGAATTTTTTTTTTGGAGTTCGATGAAACATGAATCATTGAAAGTCAGTCATTTCGTATTTTACAACCCACGTACATTTGAAAATATTTGATATTTATCTTATCGATACGAATATCAGCATACGACAACTGTAAAACAAAAGCGCTGAAGAAATTACGCCACCATATCTAAAATTGCATAATCTTCGGGAAAAATAAGATTATTTAATTTTCAACACCAGTCGATATCACGAGGAGAAATATTTAAACTACCACGATAAAATTTCATAAAACCTAAGCTTCAATGGCAAGTAGCACTCGAGAATGATTCTCTGTCATCAAGGAGAGATTTTAACCGCGTTACTATTGTTTTCTGTTGCAGCTTTGGCAAGCGGACGGGTGGCAGCGCCAGGAGACCCAACGAATGCTTCGTTCTCGAGCCCTCAGAGATGATCGTCGTAAGTAGAAACACAGTTTTATTTCGTGAAACATCCGCAGTTTTCTTTACGATCGTGTCGTAATTTGCGCGCTATACTGGCGAAAAATTTGCGCCACGCAAACTTTCGTCGCGTCACGAAAACTTCGTTTCATCGTGGAAGTTTGCCAGGATTTTACGTTTACCACGGTTCGAACCGTAACTTCCGTTGCAACTTCTTGCACGTTCAACTATTAAATTTAAAAAGAATAACGGAGCCACTACGTGCAATCAGAGGGTAGTTTAATCCCTTTCTCTGACGTTATTGTTTGTTACGTTTCATATCTTTTGCTAAACGATCGAAGGACTTTCGTTTCCGTATTTATTTTTTATAATCGTATTTTTACTATTTTATAACATTTTATGGATTTTATTTTTCGGAAGCTTTTTTAAATCTCGATGATTCGGTTCGTGTTGAATGAGTTACGCGCTATGATTTTTGTTTTATGGGGGTTTTTATAAAGATGTATAAGGGATTTGGAGTAATTTTTTTTAGCAATTATATATCGGTATTGTTAATTAAATAAAGGAAACATCTATAAAAATGATATTTAAAATTTAACCTCATAAGTATAAATTTAAAGGTTTGAAATATGGAGAAATTTTGTTTGTTTATAATCGTATCGTTATTATCCTGTAGGATCGCTTTCTTAGCTATAAGATGTATGCATATACTTTTTGCAAGATTTGAAATATCTGCGACAGCGATCTGCGCTTCATTTAATTCACGTTGAAAGCAGTTGGAGTTCGTAATTTTCAAATCTCGTGTTTTTGCAAAGTCAACTTCAAAAAAGTCTTGAAAAAGAAGTCGTAAAAGTTCGTTTTAAAATAGTTGTTGTTGAAGTATCATTTGCACGAATTAATCTACTAAGGGAACATTACGCTCCATTATAATAATTAATCGGAGGCAAAGTACACTTGTAATCTTTATAATTAACATTTACGTTTTTCGCCTTAAAAAGGAGTCTAAAGTCCAATTTTAAACTCCACCTACGCGTTTCATACATGCTATTCGTGTTATCTCGGGAAATGGCACAGATAATAGTAAACTCTACAGAAATTCCGAAAACATAATGTTTGTCACATCTTTGCCTTTTCCTTTGCTATTCAATTTAATAAGTGGTTTCGTACTACCTCTAAGCGATTCATTTATCAACAAGAAGAATAATACTTATATCGTGCATGTATTTCAAAAGTGACATAACTGGATAGAAGTTTCTAAAAAAGAAAAAAAATAAGAGAGAAGAAGAAGAAGAAAAGGAGAAAAGAATGTCAAATATTTTTGAGAATTATTCGGAAGCTCGAAAAAAAAAATTATTCATGCTGAGACATATAATTTGACAAGAATAGACTGAAGAAACCAGCAGACAAATATCTTTATAATTTTCCATTTTTAATTCTTGACTTTTTCCTGGCATAAATTATTTTGTATTGCGACACATTCGAAATGCGTTTGCAAGATTCAGAATCAAGTTTCATTTCAATCGTTCAACGAAGCTATTATCATCTTTGTAACCATAAAAACCCCTAAGAAAATTCCCCGTACTAATAATTCGACAAAAAAAGAGAGAAAAAAAAGAAACAGTGAAACCTCGAGTACAAAAATTCTAAAAGAGGAAGAGAAAACATTATCCAAATTATATTATTTTAGAAGCAAAGCTGTGATACCGTGAACGACGATTCCAAACAGTATCTATTTTCATTTTCCGGAACCAAAATCGATAAACTAATTCATTCTGTCGTTTCCATGACACGTAGCATGTGTTTCCAGGTCTCGCGGTGTTTCTTTTTTTTTTTTTTTCAATTCTCGTTGGTTGTCGGCTGAAAACCAGGGGAAATAACGGTCTATTATAGAGGACAAGGGAGAAAAGCAAGGAATTGACGCAGACGAACGACGCGAATTTCTCTTTTTCCGACCGGTTTGTTCCACATTCGCGAAACGTGTGCACGTAAGCGCGAGGAAGAGCGTCCCTACGCTGCGATGGACGCTTCGGCTAGCTGCTTTGCTACGATATGCTCACGAACCATTCCGGATGCGGCGGCGATATCGCATAATGAAAGACAATGCTGTCCAGACTCGAGACGCAACGTGCCAGACAGTTAATCAATAGTTCCTCTCCTGGCGTGTGTTATGCCCGCGTCGACTTTTCGAGGTTCGCGTCGCTGCGCTCCTCTCTCCATCCGCTCCGATGATTGCGATTACGCGGACGATTATTTGCAGGATTAAAAAATCGCTGAACGATTCGGCGATCATTTTATTTAGGGGAGGGTTGCATGATCGGCTCGATGTTTGGGGAAGAAGGGTACTTTTCGAAGGGAAATTGTTGGAAAAATATGGGATATGGAGAGTCAAAGGGCCTTTTGAAGTTTCCGATTGTTAGATCGAGGATTTGTATGCGTTCGTGAGAACTTTGATGATTCAAAGATGCATAGAATGCACGTAATACGCAAATTTGCCTGAAATATCCAAGGTGTAGTATATTTATTATGATATTTGGTAGATGGAAAAAATTTTTGTCCGGGTTCCATTTCCTTAATCGCGCGATTCAACGTTTGGGAAAGAAGGGAGGTGCTTTTCGAACGGGATATTGTTTGAAAAATATGGGATATTGCGAATCGAGGGATTTTCGAAAGTTTTGAGTGGATTTATCGTGACTCGATAAAAGAGCCGAGATTTGAATACAGTTAGTTTAGATTAAAAAACGCGGAACGATCTAGCGTTCATTTTGTTCGGCAGGATGGTTGCATGATCGGCCCAGTGTTTAGAAAAGAAGGATTTCCCTTTTCGAAGGGAGATCGTTTGAGGAATTTTTTATTCTGTTCAACGTGGGTTGATGAAATAGCGGAGGTTTTAGTTTAATTAGTTTAGATTAAAAAACAATAAAAGAATGTAGATTTTAGTTCAGTTGGTATAGATTAAAAAAATACGTGGGACGATCCGTCCTATTTAGTGGAGGGTTGCGTGATTGGTTCAGTGTTTGGAGGAGAAGGGTACTTTTCAGAGGGAAATTGTTTGAGAAATATGAAATAGCGACAGTCGGAGGGTTTACGAATGTGATTCGGTTCATTGTGGGTTTATAAAATCGTAGGATTTTTAGTGAGTATTGTAACATTCGGTGGTGGTGTTTAATAAAAGTTTAAGGATTTTTGAAAATCTGTATTTGGAAGGTAGAGTTCAATAAAAGGCTGACATTTTTAGTGGAAACCGTGGCATTTGGAAATGGAGTTTGATGAAAGTTTCAAACAGTGATGTTTATGGAAACTCGCAGTGAAACTGAATGTAAAATAGGAATATGACATCCATGGATGGAATATGGAAACTATTATTTATTTGTTATTATTTATTATACACGGTCGTCCACTATCGACTTAGGACGAACTTTCAGCTTTACATTTTTTCTTGTATTTTATATTATACTTCTGTTGACATATTCAATATAATACAATACGCGAAATCATGATATTTCGAAATTGAGTTTCAGAACAGGAAGGTTTTTAAAAACTTGTAATGGAATTGAATGAAGATTGAAAGGAAGTATGTCATCTAATGGGAATCGTGAATTATAGAGTTGGAATAATGCCTCTGTTGCTTCATCCAATATAATATATAGAATTATTATATAATAATGATACAAAGAAATAAAGAATATGTTTAAATAACCCCCAAAGTTTATTATTTTAATTAATTATTTAAATCAGTATGGTTCATTTCGAAGCAAAAGTTGTACCAGCTTTTTTAATTTAATCTGTGAACAAACGTAGCACTGAAAAGTCAGATTTCTCGAAATAGCTACATAAGCGCCGTTCATTGAGAAATTTTAAATACAACTGTTCGCTTAATTATAGATTTATTAATAAAGTGAACGAAGAACGATCTATCCGATGATCTGCCAAGATTTGTTTTCATCAATCTGGCTCGACAATGTTCCAAAATTACAAAAGTAGTTTGCAGTTCATTTTGACATTTAAAATTCACCTAAATTTGTCTGCGACAGCTCGATAACTCCGTTTAGGAATTTCCTTTCTCCTATCTAATTACATATTTCAAGCAGCGCAGCGAGTGAAATCGAGTGGTTCGTGCTGCCATCTACAATACGAACGTCTGTTTTACCGACGATTCGGATTTTGCAGATTTCGAAATTCATAGATCGCGTTCAGATATTTAATAATCGATTTAAAAATTTTTTATTTTTCTAGACAGATTCTATGATCTAAAGAGAGTTTATTAATTTTTTGTTTATACAAATTAGAATTTATTTTCTTTTCTCTATAGATTATATTTCTTAAAGAATTGTATCATATATTTATTAACAAATTTTAGAGAAATTTTCTTTTTCTATTGTTATTCGAAATAAATAAAGTAAATAAATGTCGATAGATCATTAGTTATGTAATATTTTATGTCATTATTTTTACAAAACGTTTCATTTTCTGTATCTCACAAATTCCATATAGTATTATTCATTATGCAACATTTCGAGCGGAAAAGGACGATGTGAGCCATAATATTCTCAATATACGTGCTCATAAACGAAACCCACTTCTCCAATAACGTATTAAAATTTTCAAATAATCCGTATATATTCCGCAGCTTCTGCTTATCGTGCTTTTAATCCCGCCTTATCTAACATTCACCTTAGCTTTCTCTGAAACAATGTTGAAACGATAATAAACCCATTATATCCAACAGACACTTCTAAATTCTTCTATTAAACATTTGACGCTTCTCTCTGACGCTTCTTCTTCTCTTCTGACACTTCGAATGACTTAACGCTCAAGGTGGAGGAGGTTTAATAAATCGATTGTTGGTGTGATTTAGCACTTTATTTGCGCTTGTTGTATAAAAGAAAAGTTTGATGTTATGAACACGGCGGTGGTAAGATCTTGTGGAGAGTGAAGTATTTCACCCGCACGGTACCATGTCTGTTGATGAACTGACCTTCTATGTTGCTGATTCTCCACCAGCTGTTCGGTCTCGTCCTTCTATCGTGCCTACCCGGCCGGATTTTTTTCCTGACCTTTGAGTCATTACAGCTCGGGGTGGACAGATAATTCCCAAAGAAGGGAATGGGCCTGCCCGAACCATAAACGAACGGTCATTCAAAATTCCAAACAATTTATTACAGTTATAGGTCTTCACAACACAGTTTGAGTTGGATTAGATAGTAACTATACTCTTCTTCCGTCAGAATATTTAATTTTATCTTGTATTTATATTTTACCTAACAAAGACCATAAATTCCATTTCATTCTTTCTAATTTGGTCATACACCTAAACCACGTTCTTTTTGCGTTATAACTTTATATAATGAAAATACATATATTAACAATTAAATATGTTATTATTTAAATGTGAAGGGTATGAAAATAGATCGAAATTCTGAATAACATTTCGAAGTAAATTATGAAATATAAAGCAGTTAATACAAAATGTCGCTCGGACTTCAAATAATTCATGGCTTTAATCATTTAAAATTAGAATACAAAATAAAATTAATATTAGGATCACCAACGATTAAAGTATAATATTTTTAATTAAATAAGTAAATTACTGAAATTTCCAAAAATATATCTCTATCATTTTATAAAATTTGTTAATCTATCCGACTGGTATCAAGTAACCTAAACCAGATTGCTGTGGATACCAATGATGACCAATTGCGGATTAAAAATGAAAGACACGAAGGTACGCGCCAGTGCAAAATGCAATTTGGATTATGCAACGCGTTGTCACTGTACCGTGGACACCCATCTCCGTGTATGGTATAACAACTTCCTGTTCTCGTCTGTTTCAACTGTTTTTTTCCAGCATTATCTCGACTCCCCGGTTGACAACGTTTCATTATGCGGCGTATCGTAGATGTGATTATTCCTTGGTTGAAATTAATTGCGTTATCATACTTAGAATTATAGTGGTTTTGTGGAATATTCTTACTTTTTTTTGCACATTAGCAAACATAAATGTTTTTAACTTAATTTGTTTGCTTATTATTTAAACTTATTATTTAAATACACAGGTTGTTATCAAGTGTATGAAGTGTTTAGTGAGAAAGTGGTACAAGTACTTACTTTTTGCAAAAAAAGAAAAAAAACGAGATAAATGCAGGAACTGGTATATAATATCTGGATATAAAGTTCGTTGCACGAAACATTTTGCAGGAAAATTTTGAAAAACCAAAATTCTGAGAAACCATCTTGTACTAAACTTATAATTCTAGTATGGCAATAATAATAGCGTTACAACTGTAATAATACTGAAAAATATAATTATATACATATGACAATTTTGTGCTTATAATAATGTTTCAAAAAAATCTCTCAAAATTTTTGACAATTATTCTGTGACACTGTATATTAACGTTAAAGGAAATGTATCATTGTAAAATGTATTTCATAGTGATATGTAGTAAACGTAGACGAAATGTATTGGAAACATGTACCGCTAGGAACTGTGATCGTTTTCTTTAGGTCTTTTTACAAGCAATCTTTGCAACGTTAACGTTACCTGGCAATCAGATTTTTTCTCATATCATGTTTCTTTTTTGCAATCTCAACAAGGAACAAATTATGTCGATACAGAGATTAAGGCACTAATGGAAATGTTACGTGATTAAAAACTTATCTAAAAAATATCATCGATATAATTCATATTTAATTAACAAGGTAAAGAATGATGGTTATCTGGAATTAAGAGGCGAAATCTCTAATTTATATATAAATCAGATTATCTCTGTCAACGTAAAAGACTTTATAATAATTTTTAATCTCTTTCGCTGTGTTACTGCTCCATCAAATTTGCAAAAACCTTTTAACACGGACGATGTTTACATAAAACGCTAACGTCACATACGCAGCGAATAAAAAATATATCTACACAGCGTCGTATTTACTTCGACATTGGCATAGTGATTCATTAGCTTCGATACGTTGAATATTCTGCCATGTAAAACAAGTTTAGTATAAAAAGTTGCAAACATTTTTATGTCGTAACAAAACAGCGCCAGAACATGTAGAGTTTTTGAAAAATCATAAACACTCAAAACTTCTCCGTTCCAAATGGAGAAGTTGTTAGAAGCTGATATTGAACCACTCGCATCAACCACTCGCATAAAGCCAAAAAAACCAATAAAAACATATTGCATTTATATTTATATTATACGTATGTAATCCTAGTACATTGTTGGTGAAATTCGTACCAAATAAGACACCATCCTCTTATAAAATAATATCAATACAACAATGTAAATCCCCTGGTATAATAAATCGCTGATTTTGATGCAATTAACGTATAATATATTTCTGAAAAAAAATTAATCGATACATACTTTTTTTTTTTACGTATCGAAATCCACGTTGAAAGGATGAAAACAATTCTCATGGATGGGATTCAGAAACATATATTACATTGTATGCAATATTCCAAAAATTATTAGAACTAAAAGAATGGCTTACTTGTAGATTACGAGATGTGTAATTTAGTCTTTACAACAGATCAATTAATTTTAATCAACTCGAGATATTATGTACTTCGCAATACACTCAAACCTCGCCTTAAAGGTAACATGGAAAAAGATAAATTTCGTGATTCGTTAAGGAATCAAAATTAATCGATAAATTGTCGTATCAATGAAAAGAATTGCACTATGTTTACACGGTCGTTAATGTCTGGCAATAAATTTGTAACGCGTTGATTGGCGCAGATCTTTAAGCTCTGTGCAGAATAGGGGCTGATATAAAGGGATGACGAATATTACAGTGGATTTACGGCTCTGTGCGAAGTGATTCGTCCGCTCGATGTCTCTTAGATTTAGCTTCCACGGTGACGGATTACGCGGAAATCCAATTCAGTCTTCATATTAGAGTCGTCTAGTCTGACGAGTCGTATAATTCACGATGACGATTACCGTATACGTACACGGGCTCACGAAAATATTCGAATCCTTGCAGACAATCTTTTACGAATATGAAAATTACAAGATATTTGAACATTCTCAGGTAGATTTCAAGTATATATTTCACCAATATATTCATAATAGTAGTATCTTGTAAAACACGCAAAATATATATAATATAAAATTTCGTATGGAAATTGTTGAAATATTTTCGTGAACTACCGTACGTACACGAGAATCAGTATTCGATATTGGTAGAAAGAGCTAATCGATAACAAGCAAATATCAACGTCGCGTGTATAACTTCGGACAGCTTCGCGAATTGTTCGATAATTCATTTTCAAACGGCAATTAGTCACGGCGCGAGATGCCCTCTTTGTTTTGCGCTGATCTCGTTAATTCCCCAACTTTTGTTCTCTTGTTTCCACGCATCTGTGTCGATAGGTTCAGCCCTTTTCTACGAAAATTAGACTCAACCTTTTATCGCTGCAGACATTGAATTATGTGATCAAATAGCTAGAACTTTGTTTATAAATTTTGTTTATAATCTTTTTTATAATAAATATTTTGTTGTTCACAAGCATGTGAAGTTACATATAGAGAGAATAAATAATAATAGAAATAGTAAGTAAAATTCGATCAAATTTTATTTATTGTTATTTTTGTTTGCCTTCTGGCGCTTTTAATTAATACTAGTTTCTTTCCTGGTTGATCTCGAAATTTAAAAAAATGAACACCTTTACTTGGAAATACGATCTGCGATAAGTCATTACGCGTCAAACCATTAAATAGAACTAAAACTGGAACGGCTCGGTCTTACAAAGTTGCTGTGTAATTATTCCGCACCTCGAAGAATTATATTAAACTTCCTTATACTCGCAACAGAGTTCTTGTACCGACTTAACGAGTTCCTACAAAGATTTAATATCAAAAGTCGTGATCCTTCTGTAACTATTAAAAGCGATATCTTTTTCCCCATGGAGAATCATATTACATTACATTTTTATACTTTAAAACTTATTATTCTTCAAGAGACATTTCAGTATTGGAATTAGAGTTTAAGTTGTGAAATTTTCCAAGCTATTCTTTTAGTTTCATCTTCGTTAGCGGTAATTACTGACGGTGAATTAAAAAATGCAGAAATATGTAAAGTTTAACGGACACGAGAATAAATTGTGCAATTGAAGAGTCCCGGGGCTTATGTAACTGAAAAATACCAAGCAACTTCAGAGAATGAATTGTAATTTCAGCGAACTTATTACCAAGCTTTTGTATTTAAATAGCAAAAGGAGAATTTTTAGCTTACACTTAATATACACCGCTCAAAGTGTTTATTCGAAGTTTGAACTGATCGCTTGATCTTCTAATAAACGATTTATTTTCATGCAAAATATTACGATGTTATGAATTAACAGCGTAATTAATCAACACTCGTATGTGTTACAGCAATCTTTTTATATATTATGCACATTCTATACGTTCTTGCGCTTTTAAATTTCCCAAAAGTGCATAAAACCCACCATCTATCGATAATTTGCATTTCTTAAAAACGATAACACTTCGTGTGCATCAACCAAATATTAAAAGATAAGAAAATAGGAAAGAGGTTGTGGCGATTAATCCATGACGTCTGAAACGTTTATAAATCTTCGTATTCGCGTCAGATTTATGTAATCTGTCGTATTTGAAATGTAGCCATGGTGAGACAGCTCGGACATCGGTTAAACACTTTTCTGGGCCTCAAAGTAAAAGAAAAATATTGGCAGGTCATACCATAACAGTCAATGGCAATATCGTAGTACCATGCACGGCCCCAGGCGTCTCTCTGTGACCTGCTACAAATTGGACGTCCAACCTTTAACCTTTTTTTCTTTTTTTCTCTTTCGCCACGCGCTGTCCATTACGTTTTTCTTCATCATTGTCCCCTCACTTATTTTTCCATCTGCTTTCGTTCGCTATCTCGTATTCGATTGAAAGTTTATCTTGGTTCCTTGCAGGACATTTGTGGAATTATTAAAATTGTAAAAATTGATTTATTAGATAATTGTAGATAGGTTATTGATTTAGTAGGAATTACGTGTATAACGTGATAATTATAAGTTACGCATTCGTTAAAATTTTTGTATGGTTATATTATTTATAGTTGGAGGAATTTTTGGAGGGAAATTATTCACTTACGTTAATAGTAGATCTTATAGGTTTTATTTTACACGTTTACGAAATGTCATACAAGAGATTCATTATTACTAATTATTACTTCATTATTAATAATAATTTGCCTAATAATATTAATTCGATTTGACTAATGAAAGTAATTCAGATATCAAGTGGAATTTTTGAAACATTTTGAAGATTTCGTTGGTTTATCGAATTGACTAGAATTTTATACAGATATAGAATGACATTTTTTACCGAATATTGAAAAAGGTTGGTAAGAGAGTATCTGGTTAATATTAATGACTGTTTCAATATTTTTGAATACATTTCGATCCTTTCATAGCTATAAACACGAGTGTTTCAAATGAAACAGTTTATCTTTGAACTAAAGATATATATAATAAATATATTCATATTTATATGACGCCAATATCGGATACCTTCTAGTTTTTGAATACAAAGTTGATGAGAAGACAAAAAGCCAGCACAGAAAGTATTTATAGCTGAAAAGAGTTAAATAGATAATATGTATTATAAATGTGTCTAAAGGTAAATTTTATTCATCTCACGCATTCGACTGCGGAAAATACATCACTTGAAACCAACTTATTAACTCTTATTAACTCTGTTTATCTTGGATTACTTTGCATATGCTTTACATCGTAATTTCAGTTCATGAATTTCACGGATTTCTTTTACGTGCGTTGCGAACCACTTGTAAAATTTCCATCGATTACGAAATTGTTTTTTCCCCTCTGCAATATTATAGTCAAACAGAAATTCGATAAAATTTTAATATAATACATACTCGTTAATACGAATCGAAATATTTTATATAATTCCACTGAGTTATAACATTTAACATTTCGAATAATCCCAAAATTCTACATCTCACGAGTAACATTTAATTCGATATTTTAATTGCGTTAAAAAAGTTTCCACAAAATTGTAAAACGCATTGTCAAGATTTTACATGTATTATATAATAATACTGTATGATAATATTCGTAACGCCAGAACTACCGACCTTTAAATATGTATCTAAATGTGTCATACAAAGTTCATGAAAATTAAAGTATTATCACGAAACTGAATAATATATGTGTAATCTGTCTGAATAAAAATAAATGTTAATATGATCGAAAACACTTGCATGTTTTTTTAGCGATATGAAAAATAAAAAATCTGATATTAGTTACTTTGATTGATTCGATAGTTCCACCATTAATTTCACATATTTGGCTGTAAGTAATTCGATATTTTAATGCCATAAAAACAAGTTCCACATCTTGCTACGCTACGATAAATCTGACTTCAATTTGAATTGATAAGATCCTCTAACATTTATCCCGTGTACCATATCTCCGAAATTATGATAGATTAAAGCGAGCGGCTCGCTATATCAGTAGCCGGTGATGCTCTGTTTTTTCCTCTCGGCTTTCTTTCTATCTCTGTACGTTATCCGAGCTTATTGTGCAGAGCTTCGTCGACTCGCGGCTTTAAACGAGGAATGAATCATTGCCGTGAAGTCCACCTGTGAGTAATAACGCGCTTTCGAACGAACGGTGTCCGGCGGGCATCGGAACGAGCTCGAATGAAAAATGCAGAGAGCTCACTCTAATCTTCCTATGCGATTTACTTTCACGCTTTTCGGAATTCTGCATCCCGGCGAGTGTTTTTCCAGCGAAGCGTATTTTATTTTCCATCCCTCTTTCGCTGTGCGATGATGATTTCACGTTTATTCGTTTCGAAATGCTCCTCGTCGTTATAATACGCGTCGCGTATTTCATTACAGCGAACTGACCCTGTTAATTGTTTATCATTGTGTATTAATTAATTTGATATGCGGAAAGTGTGCAGTCGAATAATTGAATTATTTAACAACAATCGGCTGTTACGGTTCTGGCGAAGTACTTGGAAAATTTATTCTCGTCCAGCAAATTTCGATTCGACTGATTTAATATCGAATTTTATATGAGAAAGTATAAAATGTAAAAGGGTCAACTATAAATCATTGTAATTCACAATAATTATTGAC
This sequence comes from Bombus vosnesenskii, assembly GCF_011952255.1. NCBI lineage: Eukaryota > Metazoa > Arthropoda > Insecta > Hymenoptera > Apidae > Bombus > Bombus vosnesenskii. The sequence goes on from NW_022882991.1 coordinate 721,662, forward strand.
AAAGCCAGGTTATTAAATTTTAATTATTGTAATTTTTTAAAGTCGTGTTTGAATTTCATATCACAGATTGATTATTTGTAGGTGTTTAAATGCAGTACACGAAGTTTAATCGGGGATTCTTTTGTTTCGAGGGTTGGAATATGCGTGGAACGGTGATTTCATTAATTTTGATAAACTGCTGATAGTAGATAATTGTTTAGAAATTTTGTTATTAACTCCCTTTTTATTCGTTTATACATAGTATAAGTATTTCTATATACATTTTCATATACATATACGTAGTTTCTATATACATTTTCAGATTCGTTTCAATCTTTACCGACATAATCACGGTGGTCGTATATTACTTCAATGTTAAGGAAATTTCAAAATATTTTTATTAAATATTAATTATTTGGTGTAAAGTATATTTTAAATATATTCGTAAAAGATTTCTACAAATACATCCAGTTTCACTGTTTAGCAAAAATTGGTTAATAAACAACATTTACATAGCGTTGTTTGAAATTCTACGTTCACTGTGCGTACGTTAAACTAAATCAGAAACTTTAGTATGCAAATTACGTTGCTCCAATTTCTTGGTATTTTTTCTCATTTATTCTGTATTCTTCCTTTTTCTTATCCTTTTTACTGTCAGTTTTGTCCACGTGCTTGATTGATCACACGTGGAAACTTCATGTTTTCCAAATTGTCCATTGTCAATTACCCTTTGGTCGGAATTCGATTACAGTTCGGTAACTGTTGGCCTGTAACGTGGAAAATTCGTGCATGAATAAATCCATGTAAATTGCTTGGCGTAACGAAGATCCGCTTATAATTATTCCTCATTAATATCGTGACGTCAAAAGCACTTCGCTACTAAAAGTGTTTATAACAGGCTGTTGATTTAATTTCAACGTCCCACTCTGAAGAAGTGCGTCCAATGCAAATGAAAGTAGCCACTTCTTTTTTTTTTCCCACCCTTTTTACTTTATCGATCGCGATCGTGCACAGACGATGGAGTATAATGAGAATAGATTTTTAATTAAATTTATGTCATTGACTTGCGTCTCAGTTAAGACGCGTAATAATTTTAGTACATTCAGTCCTCAACCACGGACGTCCATCTTTCGTTTCTGTTCACAACATTTGAACTTTCCAAACAAAATGTTCGTAACGTTGCATAACTTTTATGTGCGTGCCTGTAATATCGCAGAAAAATTATAAAATGAAAACCAAATTCTATCCTTTAACTAAACGCGTCGACAGACGATAACATATTCAAATTACATTAGCAATAATAATTAAATTAGTAATAAGCGAGATTAATCGTTTCCTCTTTTTTTTTTCTCGATATAAAATGAAGCTGGTGACACATTTCGCTCTTACGTAAGCAATAATATGATTTATATTTCATCAGTTTCATATCTACCGGATACTGAATGCTTCTCACCGCATCAGCATCGTTGATTCATAACAAAACTGCTGAAACTCTCACGTCTTGCGTTCTTTGTCGACTACTGACTCATCTCGAACGACCGAGGAAGAACCGTATTTCGTTCCGCTCTAAAAGAAACGGAAACCTGTTCGAAATTCTCTCTCAATCCCAGCATATTTTTTTAACCCAGCTACGTTCTTCCGGTCGTTTCCAATCCAACTGGTTTTTTCTTTCGAGGTAGATTAACTTCTGATTTTTATATGTACAGAACTCGAGCCCAAAACTTCCAAAGGTCTTGAAACTCAGAATGTTTGTTTCGTCCTTCTTCTTTCTTTTTTTTAAGTAGTATTTATTTCGTCAGAAATTAAAATCTTAAATTTTTGTCAGAAAATTAAAAAGTTAGATTTGTATGTTTTACCTTTTCTTAATACAATCGGTTCTAACACATTGGTGAGATCGTACTGATTAAAACGAATCTAAAATGAATCCAAACGCAAACTACATTGAACTATTAAATGTTAGATAAATTCACGTTGCGATATTTATCAAGGTTTCGAGAGTTCGGAATCACAGAAGTAACACAAAATTTCGTGTTTTCGACAAGTTCCGATCTTTCGCCGTTCCAAGTGTCTATTATCGAAAAAGTTAAAAATACAAACAACGTTAAAACAATACAAACAATACAACAATACAAACAAAGTTAAAACAAGAATGAGAATGAGGAGGAAAATTTCAAGGACTGCGGTAAGATTGAAAGCGTGAAAAAACCGCGGAGAAGATGCTGTAGGATAAAATCGAACGAGGTTACCGATTACGCGAAAGTAAACGGCGAACACCGCGTTTAATTGGACTTGTTGATCTGCGGGGGTTAATGAAAATTTCAAAGCGGAAATATCAAAGCTTTCACCGTGAGCGAGTTAAACTCGCTCGAACATGCATATTTAAAGGGGAGGTCGTTTTCTACCGTCTGCCACGCGAATAACACGGCAGTTTTTTCGATCGAAGCGAATGCGAATCGAACCGGGGAACGACTGTTGTTCGACTTGAAAGACGGAATAATAATAAGCCCTATCGTGGATTTAAACGACGATTCCGATTACGATCGTTGTCGTGAAAGGCAGAGATTATATTTACCAAAATTCATCGCACGAAGTCTGGAATAAAAACAATTATTTTAAAGATACACAGCATTCCCATTGCAACCTACAAAAACCATAATTTTATGTGGCAACTGAAGAATTTAATATGTACAACAGTCTGACGAGCTATGGAATTAGCATACCGATATAACACACCGCGATTGCCACTCACAATGAACTATTTATACCGTGCTATTTATCCATACATATTGGAAAGAAAGCAGGAACTGAAGACGTGTTTGTCGGTCTTGAGCACGATATCTCGAAGGGTTGATAAGTGGACGTCAATTAATAAATGACTTCGCGTGGTCGATGACTGTGCGTTACTCCAGTTTTTCCCGTTCGATCCTCTCGTTCGCGGCATAGTAATTAGTTTTCGGTCCAACGATGGTTAATCTAGTGGTTGGCCTTCTCTTCTCTTGCTTTTTTTTTTAATTCTCTTACAGTGGGAAAACGGTGAAATGAAATTTTTCTGTTGAAGCTTTTCGCGTTGAAAAAATGTAGAACGTGTGGCCGGTTAACGGCACAGTGTTACACTCGTGTTCATTTTAATTAAAGAAATCAATATTGGCCGGGTAAAGTAGTTGGGCAATCGATATTACCTGAATAATAGTTATTTTACGATGGTACTTTATTTAGGATATTTGTGGGAGAAGAATCGCGAATGATTGTGGGTTTAATGAAAATGAAGTTAATTCTCTGTTATTAGAATGTTGTTTGATTATAAGAAGAGGAACGACAATGCTTATTATCATCTTTTTAATATTGATTTGAAAGTTAAGAAGTGATAATTGATGTAAGTAAATTTGTTAGTATTAAAAGAATGGAATATCGATAAAATATGATCGATTTTTCTTGAACGACTATGAATATTTTCTCTTGACTTTGATTAAAAAGGGCATTTCTGAGCCTAGTGTACATTAATAGATTCTCGAGGTCAGACAAATAAATGTATATTCTCGAGGTCAGACAAATTTCGTCCTCTGCGTTTTTGCTGTAAGTAGACATAGTATCGTCAAATCTTTTTTTTCAATTTTAAAGTATCTTCCGAAAGAATTCGTTAAAAGATTGAGTTTTGGACAGTCTTTTCGATATACGCCTTTTCTATTCCTATTGAACTAACTCTTTTAAGATTTAGAAAGAATCTTTTTCTCTTCGATGTTTCAATGACCAAGAGAAACTCGTGTTGCAAGAAAGCAATGCTAATAGAGAAGTACAAAAACGCTTTAGAAAAATACAAAAAAACCTCATCGTGTTCTCTTTCCACTTTCTCCGCAACTTTTCTTTCGATCTATCCAAGGCACTCGAACGATACCACATTCGGGAACAAATAAAATCACTCACGATTGAAACTTCCAATTGTGTAAATTTTCAGCACACACAAACGAAATTTCTACGTGTAGAAAGTTTTATTGTCGGAGAGTTCCAAATTTCATACCTTTTCTATAACTTAACATATTCAATTCAGATAAAAACACTCAAGGAATATCGTATGAAGAAACAAGTATAATCATTGCCAATTAAAAGTTTTATTCGTCGAAAATTATACACAGTCAAAATTTTCAGTTACAGACAGTTCTACCTTTTGAAAGTTCCAAAGTTCTATAAATATCGCAATATTTTATCGCAAAAAATTCTCCATAAATATCGCAATTTTATATTTTCTACGGTTCTAATTATTTACCTTTTATTTCCCATAATTTTATATTTATTAACCCAGCCGTGATCCAAATTTCCACTTGTTGAGAATCTTCCAAGCTCTACATTTTCCACAATTTCAAACTTTACTAACTTTAAACTTTGAATCGAAATTATAAAAAACGCGCGGTTAAATATCGCGTTAAGAAACAATAAATATTACACACATACGAAATTTCCACGTACATATTTCCTCCTTGTTCAAAGTTCTACTTTTACGAAGCGAGAAAATTGTATATTTTCCATAACATTAAAGTGTGGTTAGATCGACATTCCAGTTAATAGATGGAGAAAACTGGAAACGATTTCAAGTAACTAGATCTCGTTGTACAGGATGCGGGCGTTAATTGCGTAACAGGCGTGCTCGGTTCATCCTTCGATACCAGGCGTCAGCAACGATAGACGCATTTTTCAAGAAGCTTATCGACACTGATGAATCGACGCGACGTCGGGCGCCGAGTCGTAACGTCACCGTCTGGGTTGAATCCCTCGGAATTGTTCAGCTCGTAAATATCGCCTCGATGAAACGGAAAACGCTGCGAGATTGATGGAACTAACAGAACAGATTTAATGAATTTTACCAGTCTTCGTTTTATTAAATACTTCTCGGCATATTCCTTTTCATTTGTCGTTTTTATTATTCAATTTTATCGTTTCTTTTATATAACGATATTTTTGAAATAGATAGCGACGATGGTTTTTTTTTGCTGATAATTTGGCAGATTATTTTTCTTTCTTGGTTGTTATCGAAGTGTAATTAGTCGCTTAAGTAAAGCTTCGAGCGATTCTTGTTATCTCGAGGACATTGGGGACGTCGTATTAAATAAATTCGTGATCAGTTTGTTTAATTACTCATCGGGTGTTTACTGATTATCGTCCTTTGCAAATTACGTTGATCATGTATCATAAAGATTGTACGAAACAGCTTCTGCGGCACGCAATTTTCATATCTAGGTCACATAGTTATGTATGCATATATTGGTAGATGAAATAATATTATATATCCTAATAGCACATTATATCGAATTTCACTTTGCAAATTAAGTGCATTCAAAACAACTCCTACATCACTTTATAACACGTTTATTAATATTCGAATTTAATCCAATTCAATTTCATATTTTACAAATTTCATCGCTTCGTCATTGTAAATTCCTACAATTTCCTATCTGGTTATACTTTTTTGCGTTAATTAACATAAATACATTTTATATATTATAACAATAACCACGTAACTCTAATTCGCCAATCGGTAAGATCTAATCAAGTAATCGATTAAACTACCAGAAAAATACCTAAAAATTGATCAAGATATAGATACAAGGAATTGAGCTTGCAAAAAAGAGTTTTCCGACAAAAAATAAAAATCGTTCGTGGAAGATTAGTATTAATTTCTCATCTTATAAATTAGATTAATCACGAGAATTTTTAGTAATTTTTCTGCTCGTCGTAATATTTCATTTCTTACCTATTTGCGCTTATATGAATCAATTAATAGAATTTAATTTTACACGGTACTAAAGAGTCTATCCAACTTCACCTTGCCATTTAGGCAATATTTCATCAAATAATCACATCCATCAAATAATCCATCAAACAGCTCAAGGAAGAATCTGGAAATTCATCACCATTAAAAAGTTCGTCACGAGGGATCGACATTCCAAAGGAGAGTTTCAGAAACATGAATGAAAATCGTTGAAGGAGGGTTGGCCTTAATTAATAGCGCATGGAGGGTATTCACACTGACGAAAGGCGAGCTCGTTCATTCTGGAGACGTCAATGGCGAGATTTCGCATGGTTTGGAGGATGTTGACCTAAATTTACGGAAGGGACGAACTAAATGCACACCGCCACATCCGTACTGGGTGAATGATTACGGATAAAAATTCACTAGGAGGATCACTGCATGTGGGAGGTCGCATAAAATTCACGTCGTCGCTCGAGTAAAGGACAGGCGCAGTATTTTGATCGAATGGCGAGTGACTTAATAGTTTGCCGCGTGTGAACATCAAAGTTTAGTAGAGTAGCTTAATAAAAGTGTTTGATCGATGGAATCCAAATCGTTAGATTTTTTGGTCGAGCAGGGTTTTACTCGATAATAACAAATGATAATAATAAACATGATGATGATGATAATGATGGTATTATTTATGTTATGTTTAAGTTATTTAGCTGTGGCTACCACGTACTCGACTAAATTAGTGAACGTGCCTATACGAGCTTTTAATTGAGCGATGAGGCCAATTCTCTTGCAACGGGCTCGCTATTTCCCTGGGATTCGATTTTTATCTTTTGACACGTTGAAAATTCCGGCGTACAATTCCATTCATCGAGAGCTTCGTGGCACATACTTCCAATTTTCCGTAGTTTGATTGTCAGGTAACAAGAGTACCTACCATCGAAAATTTGCTGCAAAAAATGAAAGAAATGTATTAGCCGAGATCGATTCGACTAGGAATTGATTGAATTTGAAAGTGATGATAGTCTGCGACAAGGGAAGTGTTTGATCAGTTTGATGTGATCAAATTTTTAACAGAGACTTTTTCGTATATTTTAAGTGGAAGTTTCGCGTTTTCAATGAAATTTGATTAAAAGCGGCGTTGAAGTTTGTTGTAAAGGAAGAATAACGGTAGATAGAATTTTAATTGAATTTTAGAAATATTGTGATTTGATTAGAGATTGAAATTTTTAGTTTACGATAAAACGTAGAATTTGGAACACTATTTTTATTAATTATTTTCATTTTAAATTTCACGACTCGAATGAATTAGTTGAAATTATTTGACTTATTGATTAGAAAAAATGGGTCTGCGAAATTATAAAATAATTATAAAATTATTAAATTTCGCTAATTTCTAAAGACATTTTGTTTATTATTACACTACGAAAAATTATCAAGTTCTCATCAGAGGTACCAATATTATTATATAATCGTCGAATTTCACCAGGTAAAAGATATTATAAAATCGACATACAGAAGCAAATTTCATTAATTTGGCAACAAAATTAGCGAAACGCCATTCTCAATTTAATTACTTGGCAATTAGAAATTGTTCGATTTCACGAAACATACATTCAACAACCAACTAAACAGAACGAATTTGTCTTAATTATTGTTTCAAATATTTTCACATATTTTTAACATTTTTATTAATTTGTTAAATATTCCCATTTATGTGTGTGTTTTAAATATTTCTATCAATCCCTCTAAAAACTATTGTCTCCCAGAAATATTCAATTTTCACAAACGATAGTTTCATTCTGTTAATTATTTTCTTATCGCAGTTCTTTTACTTGATAACCAAACTTTTATAACGACTAACTATTTTAATAACTACATTCGTTACTTAAAAAACCATCAAATACTTTCTATACAACGATCAGATAGATACATATCTATACGAAATCATTAGCCTACTCGATCAATCATAGGACAAGACAGCTTCTTCTCAAGTTAATTCCATTCGTATATAATTCACAAAACAACCTTGCGTCTCTTCATCTATCTCAAACTAACTTTCAAATTCAGAAGAATCTTCATAAATAAAACGAGACAGATACATCAAAAGCCAAAAGCAATTATAACTTCGATAAGTCGAGCGAAATAAAAGACATCGTGTATAAAACCATTCATCGAGGTTAGCGAAGAAACGAAATGCTCGCAACTGTTTCGGTACACGCCATTTAAAAAGTGACGAATAGCATTCTTGGCGAGTCAGAGCCGAGCAAATCGTCGAAAGTAAAAGGAAAGTCGGAGTACACCGGATCTCTGTGCGTTGTCGTGCGTCGATTATGCGAGAAGCATGCATGCTCGGTTGATTTAACTCGACTCCGTTTCACAGAAAGACTTATTATGAAAATGCGACTACGGTTTACAGTTCCTTGCGGTTAATGGGCCCTGAGAGTGTGACAAGGCTCCGTTTAAAAATTTGCACGCGAAAACACGTGCGTGCACACGATCTCTCAAGCAGTGGGAAAAGAAAGTTAAAGAGCCGGAGGTTCGCTCTTAAAATAAATCGTCGGCCAGACAAAAATGTCGCTGGTCTATAGGAGCGCCGTCATTCAGCTATTTCATGTATTTTTTTTTTTAGTTCTTTAATATTTCGTCGTATATACGTTTTATTAATATTAGAACTGTCAACGATTGAAATATAAAATGTATAGCGAAAAAGAAAGGAGGATATATGCGAGCTTCGTAGTAACTAAACGTAGTAATCAACTTCTCCTTTTGTCAATTTCTCAATTTCGTTACTTCGTTATAATTCATTACGTAAAACAAGCTGCTTTCTCTCGCATGAGAAAGTTTTTCTTCGTATTGTCATTATTATTCTTTTAATTTGTTTTATGAATGTGACAATCTTTCTTTTATCAAATGTTGTATTCAAAATTTATCATTATTGAACGAAGAAAGCGTATAGTTGTGAAAAACTCTCAATGTTTCGTTTAATTCGTAATTTTGTATATTCCAGGCTGCAAATACGAAAATTTTGTTCTCTTTGAACGTTTCACTCGAAATGTATCGTTGAAAGTTTCTCGATGTAATTTTTTACCATCTTATTTGTTAATTATGGTCTTCTAGGAAAAATGTTGATAAGATTACGTATAATGAATGAAAAGAGTATCGAGTTGTAAAAAATACATGTTTCCGAACGGAACTGAAAGTGTGTAACTTATGATATGATTACGCTTCTGTGGAATCCTTGTCTCTGATTTAATTAAATATCTAACAAGACGCGATACACTGTTTTATACGTATGATGTAGCATAAAAATGTAATATACATCCAATATTTCGTTCGACGCAAATACAGATAGTTTGATTTTCGTGTTCGCTTTCTACAACTCGAAGCAAAAGATTGACGTCACAGACGTTCACCTTTGCTCTCATTCCTTCGAAGTATATTACTAGCGGAAAAAGAGAAGAGTAAAAACTAATTATGTATGCATGTTTTAATACCATGCTTAAAGGAACAGGAAAGAGAAAAAGAATCATTCGCGTTAATGGCGTTTTGGTTATTGATCAGTTTTTCTAATATACAACTTCCCTATTGAACAAAGTTTCTGTAGTTTTCAGAAATGTTCTATGTATAATTAAATGGAGAAGAAACTTAAATTGATTTTATCGTGTTAGTATTTTTTAAAACTTATTCCTCTAACAAGATAAAATTGTGAAATTATACCAAAAAAATAAACCGAATAATAACTACTTAACTAAATTCTACAGACAATTCTGTATAAACGAGAGCAACAAGGAACAAATCAAACAGTAACGATTCAATTTAAATTCTGAAAATTATTCTGCTTAGGCGACTGTAGCAAGAAATAAGTCAGATAATAGCGAGTCAATTAAATTCTAAGAACAATTTTACGTAAACCGTTGCAAATAAATAATTTTATAGAAGAAAGAAAAGAAACAGCTGTGATAAATAATGAAACTCGAGTAAACAAAAGTAAATCAAATAACAGTTATTCTATCGAAGTTCTAACACTAATTCCGTAAGAACGACTGCAACAAGAAATAAAATTCGCAAATAAGCAAAAAAAAAGAAATCAAATAATGGTTATTCAACTATAGTTTTGAAAATGATTCTGCATAAACCTTATCCGTTATCAGTAACAGAAAACAAAAGTCGAACTATGTTTGCGACGCTGGAAACTGTCGCTATTAAAAAAACACAGTTAACTTGCAGTTAATTTACATCGTCGAAGAGACAGTATCAAATTCATTTGCGACCCGGTTTACTTGTACAGTTAAATCGGAGCGGCCGGTGTCCCATTTCCCTTTCTTTTTAAATCCACGTTCCAAGACGATTCACTTCCGGCCAGCCGCCCCGGTACCATTTGAATTCAAGGCTCAAACGCATCCTCCACTTCCTGCCACTTTCTTCTAACGTCTGGCCGCGCGAAAAACAGAATTTCTTTCCAACTCGAACCGCCGCCAGTCTCGCGTTATTTGTTCTTGTTTCACTCTTTGAACTCGCTCGCGTTCGCGGAAAGTCTTTACTCATTGGAATCCAATTAAAATGACACGTGCAGTCTTTATAAGCTGCTGAGTAATGCCATACTATTTATTGAGACGCTTTTACAACATCGTGGTATACTTTATTAGCGACGATGTAACGCAAACGTTTGTATTATTTGTATCGTGACGCTTTTAATAATAAATAATATTTTAGTTTTATTGGTATATTTTCAATAGAATATTCGATAAATTGGACGATGAGTGATGTTTGATGAATATGTACTGTTTTAAATATGTGAAAATATTTCATAAATAGGATGATGAGTCATAAAAATATAATTTATAGATCGTGGAGGTTCAAGTATTGGTGGGAAAGTTAAGTATGTAAAAATATGTAGAAATACATATGAATATGTAACATGCAAAAATATGCAAAATGTCCAAATAATGTACTCGTTTTTATAATGCTTAGAATATAAAATTGAATCTCTATTTTGGTAGAAAGATATTTCATATAAACATTCGAAATTAATCATTTCGATTTGATTTATTTGATTATTTATTTTAATATTTGGTTTGATTTATATAAATAAGCAAAATTGATATCTATATAGTACACATAAACTGTTAATAAATATTAAGAATTATATAATATACGAAAATCATATAATTTAAGTATTTATATAATGAAAATTTGTTTAATTCACATTCATGATGAAACTCAATGTAGTTTCGTAGGAAGCAAAATTAGTTTAATAATTTTTAGAATTTTTATCTGGAAAATTTTCCATGAGAAATATGAAAAATGCGTTTGTGTCATGTTTGAGGTAAAAATTTTAAAAACTCGCTTCTAGTACCGTGGACAAAGAGAAATTATTGCTTAATCGACAAATTAGATTATTTAAAACATGATAAGTTATAAATTGAAGTTTGATATTTATTATCCAAAAGAAGAACATTCGCGTGTCTTTTTTCTAGAGGAATAATAATTTTTTTAAAGCGGCACAACGCAACGGTACACGGCCTCTTTATTAACGTTACCTGAATACTTGAAATCCTCAGACGAATACTTGTGCCAGTAATGGTAGAATTAATTACCAAATTACTGGAGTTGCTAGCGTGTTTAATCCGGAACATGTGCCGCAAGATTTCCGGATATTTCTCGTTATTCGCCGGAAACGCCGGAACTGTACAGGCCGTGCAAGGAAGCACGTGCTATCGTGTAGACACATTCCGGCAAATGTTTAACTTTCCTTCTAATTGATGGCTCGTGTAATTAACGTGACATAATTTATATTGTATGTCTCATATATATATAAGTTATCATATATCATAAGTTATATATATATCATATATATATATATGATGGTACAACTTATACTACATAATATTAAGCCGTCATATTTGTCAACGAAATGAATGCTTTATGTTCTTCATGCTAAACGACCACGCAGAATTAACATATCGTGTTTCTTCTGATATATGGTTCGATACTTCTATTAGATTTCATAACCATTTTGTGGATTACTCTGTCGTCATAAAATATTCATGTAACCGAGCAAAGTAAATATTTTACGAATATATACATAATTCTTTGTCTTTCATTCAATGGAAGTTATAACATTGGAACCTGATTCTAGACAGTATGTTCAGAATATAAATACTCAAATTTCTCTTGCATGTATTTTCAAGGAACTGGAAGTTTTAAATTTCACGAATATCATAATAGTCAGTGCACTCGTTTTACAAAAATATCTCCACGTTCAAAAAATAATTCTGAGGCATATTAGGTTTTATAAGCATCATCTGAACTTTGAATATTCGCTTTCTACGCTTTTCATGCGAACGCTTGAAATACAACGTCCAGTAAAATTAGTCTGAATCAAAAACATAAAAATGAAGGTATAATAAAATCTTTGTCCTTGAAACATTTCATTTAAAACAACAATTTCATATATTTCTATGGTACTCGTGCAAATTCTGGGAATTCTAGAAAATAACCGGTTGATCGAAAAACAATCAGCGAGAGCAATATTTCGCAAATATATTAATCGAACATACAATGAAAGTTACGATATCAAAACCGTATTCTACGAAATCTATCAAGAATACCGTACTCGTATTTCTTCTTGATATATTTCCGGACAATCGAAGGTTTCAAGTTTCATGAATATCAGAAGGTTTCATAAAGAAAAAGCGGAGCAATCGATGCAATCTTGTTACAAATATATCTTCAGCTGTCAAGGAGGTCCGACGTAGTAAATCCTATAATTATTAGTAGAAAGAGAGTTTATATTGAATAAAATATTCCTTCTCGAGACATCAACAAGACAGTTTCATTCAAATCAAAACCTTCATCCAGCAAATCCCACGAATTTTACAATTCCCTTAATCGTCCAAAGTCTACAAATCCTACAAAATCTACGAGATAATGGAACGATGAGAAAGAAACGAGGAAGAGGGTGGCAAACAAAACCAAGACAATTGGAAACCAAGACAATTTCATCCAAATAAAAACCTTCATCCAGCAAATCCTTCAAATTCTACAATTGTGTGCATCTCTTAATTCTCCGAAGTCTAAAAATCCTACAAAATCTACAAAACGACGATGCACAACGAAGAAGAAACGCAGAAGGGAATTAACAAACATTTCGTAAACGATGTTAACAATAAAAAGCAGGCGACTTAAAATATTCGACGGCGACAACGAAAACATCGTTGAAACGCATACGGCCGACCCAGATCTTTTTTCTCGGTTGCGCGATTCTCTCGATACACCTGCAGCTTTGCAGTCGCACAGAACCTGCCCACACTCCTCGCGTGTATCCTGTGTTCGATGAGTACGGAGCCAATATTATCGCAACACGCTTCACTGATTATAGGCTAGGCTTTGGCTGGCGGACAATGCGCATTAAAGATCGGCCGTGTAGATCGTGTGCATCTCCTATCCGAGGAACGTCGCCATGGAACGGATGATGCACAAGCGTTAGACGACACGATCGCGTCGCGTTGGCGTTTGCACGCCATTGCGCGCCGCATCGCTTTGGGGTCACTGGCCCATTTTATCGCGAATTTTATACCGCGTTCCGTGAAACCATCGAGGTTACTTGAAAATGATGATTTATGTATCTAAATTGTTCGGTTTGGTGAAATTTTAAGATTTGAATATTTTTGACAGGGGGAGAAAGATGTATTTTGCAATATTTTATTAGGAATTTTATAACGCATTCGATAGAATTTGAGAGTTATTTGGAAATGCTGTGCGAATGTTTTTAATTTATGATTTAGCGTAATGTAGAGGTAATTGGATTTTTCCGATCTTTGTAATTCGGATTTTTTTTTTATTTAAAGAAAAGTTTTTGAAATGGATATGTGATTTTGGTTAAGAGAATTTCTGTGTTCTCTTGCTTTCCAACAGGCGAAAATTTATACGCGACACGAGTGATATGAATATAGGTGAAAGCATCTTTCGTCTTTTTACTTTCGCATAGAATTGTAGAGAAGACAGTAATGTAGTTAGTGAATATTGGACCGACGATGGTTGGAATTTATGTTGCAGACATTTTATCGCGTGTTCTTTGATGTTTTGTAGGGGATGGTTGTAGACTTAGTAGGTATAATTTATAACAAATGTTCTACGAGAATGCTTGAGAAGAAATAGGTAAATGTATTAGAAAATATAGTAAGACCATTGCGAATGTCTAGAATTAAATCTCTTGAAGTACTCTAGATAAAGTGGATGGAAAAATTAAAAGATAAAACCAAGAAAGATTTATAACCGATATTAAAGGTACAGAGAGAGATTTATAACCTATATTAGAGGCATACTAAGTAATCAACAAATTCAAAATCTTTTTTTAATTGGATAATTTTGTTAATAAGAGGTAAAATATTGTACAAGCATAATATTAAGGCAAAAATGAAATTCTTCCTGTGTGAATGATATTCAAAATTAATTTAACTATTAATTTTCAATTTTTCAAAGTATATTTTTCAAAATATTTGAATACATTATATGAACTGTTATAAGATAATAATTAAATATTCCTATTGAATAAAGAAAAACGTAAGGTGACGCAAAGAAAATGAGAAAACTTTTGTCTTCTTCAGTTTCGAAATGTTAGATAGAATTTTAGTTTAAAACTAAGGGGGACAGAACACATACATTCTCGGTACTTTTGATGCATTTATAAGCGGATAAAAATAAATTTAGCTGGCAACTTTAACTTTCAAGGAATTCTTATCAAGTATTTGGAGAAGAGTAAGTTTAGCGGAGTAAGTTTTATAGTCGAGGAAACACTTCCGCTTCGGTTTCGAAGAATTGTACTAGAATGCAATAAGGTTTTATAAGATACATACCTAGTATAACTCGAGAGATACTCTGCCGGCTATTTCCTTATGAAATTGAATAGATCGCGGATCCTTGTTTCACGAAGACTTGCCTATTCAACCATGAAGGACTTCCTTAGGTCTAGAAAGCTGTACACATGTAATCATTTCTATTCTGTGGGAACATAACAGTACTCTACATAATTCTAACTTCGATACGATTATTTTTCCAGATATGCCCTTTATTTTACCAAAAATGTAAGATTACGTTACCTTTAGCTATAAATCAAAATCAATGAATAACAATGAATAATAAGTTTATCTACTCGATTATTCTATCAGTACAATTGGGATATTTGATCATCAGTTACAATTAAATCTCTTGAAGTACTCTAGATAAAGTGGATGGAAAAATTAAAAGATGAAACCAAGAAACAAATTTTATTTTATTCAATCGATCTGTAATTACAATTAACGATTAAATTAATTACCTAATTGTCTATTGGGTTAACAAATAACTATTAAAATTTTCTTCGTTGCGTGAAATTAATATTTGAGTCTAGCCCCTAACGTAAGTAGCAATCAGTTATCGTCATTATCCATGTTCACTTACACATATGATACACATTACACATTCACATACAACAAACAGGACTTTAATTAAACCTTGATTGAATAGAACCTTAATTTATTTCAATGAAAACCAACAATTGGTGATTGATGATTAATATTACTCTGTATTTAATTAACGATTGATGATTGATAACTAATATTTATAATTACCGATCGATTAATTTCATCGATAAATTAAACCATCGATTATTGACGATTAATCTCTCATAATTGTAAACATTAATCTTGCTATGATGTCCCAATGTTGTATTTTTTTTTAACAAGACAAAAAACCTTTTGGGCGTTTCAATAAAAACTGTATCATAAAATGAAACTGAAAATTCGGTAATATTAATAATAATTACGAATTTTTCATAATTTCTTCGTACATTTACGAAATATTTACGAAATAACCATAGAAATATGACTAAATTGAAAATGTTTGAAAGTATATAAGAAGGTTAATGAATCGATCGAATTAAGAATTTTAACCGATTATTTCCCAACACTTTCGATCGTATCTTCTCAGAAAGAACCTAAGGTATAGAAAATGAAATAGATATCATCATAAATCTATGGAACGTGTGAACTGACCATGTAACGTGCTTGCTAACATATTCTATCGATTCTACAAAGACACGTAGTGACGTATACATGGAGTTGTATGAGTCAAATTCTCAACTTTCCATTCATACTTCATACCTCGCGGCCACATGTACTACGATCAATGTAGTATACATGTAACACGAATAAGAGACTGGATAATAGTTGGCGTTCTATTAACGGTAATCGAGGACAGGAAATTGTATAGTTCGCAAGCAACAAAAAATGTCATTTCTCTTTTCTTTACCTTGCATTGTGGTGTTCGTGTTTTCATGCGCTAAAATCAATATCGTAATTGTAAAACAAGATAGAAATTTTCTATCATTCCCGACGAATGTGTCGTCAATACTGAATAATAATTTTAACGACGAATTTGTGTTGGAGCATTGTAAAGAAGATCTGGGAGAATTAATGGTTTCGAGAAATTTAGATTTGGCGTTATTTGAAAAGTATGTTGGTTGGATCAATGAAAAGAGGGAAAACATAATTAGATAAATTTTCTGTTTTTTACAAAGAAATCAAAATTTTACTTGTCTTTGATCTCATGTCAAATATATCTCTTTCTCTAGCGTCCTAAACAATTCTATTCAACCCTTGATTTTTTTCACGGCAGTCTTACGAAAACATCTCACAAATCACGATCGATATCTGCCAAACATCGAATCGCGAAGCTTCGTTCGATTACTCTAAAACTCCGATTCGTCTTCTACCTGTCCCTAAGGATTTCCTCGAGATTCGAACCGAGTAACTCAACCACAAAGCGGCCACGTTACGCGATTCACTGCAAATGGAACGTCGGTGTTCCAACTTTCGGACAGTCGAAATCGAATTCAAACTTTTCTCTGACAGTCTGATTCCAGAGTCTCAAAAGGATTGGTATTTTAAGTTGGCTACTTGTAATTAATGCTCCGTTGCATACCTCAGGTACCTATATCATTTACAGAATATTTAATACAATTGAAAAGTTGTTAGAATGTTGTTATAACAAGGTACTGATACAAATCTATCGAGTTACTAACAAGTAGTAGTTGCTGCAATAAAGATCTATTCGAATGGCGGATAATGTATTAGATCTCAAAATTCAAATCTCAATAAAAGAACAAAAATGTATCTTATCGTGCCTTTTCACAGTGCGTAAATTTAATTGGTTCAGTTCGTTCCCAAATGATATTAAAATTTCACAAAACTTCCAAGCTCACAATTTCGCGAGATGTTTCTTGCGACAAATAAAATGAATTATTTATTTCAATTTTTCACCTGGCTTATTCGATTTATATTCTTTCGTAATGATTTTCAATTTCCTAATCAGAAGTAGATATCCGAGAAAGACTATAGTTTCACTATTGTCCCAATAAATGAATAGTTCTATTGAAAAATTTTAAAAAATCATTTATCTATCAGATGATTAAAATTTTACTCAGATTTAAATCATACTATAAAATCCAACGAATAACTGTTGATTAATTATTTTCCTACTCTTACAAACGGCTTTACAATTTTTGATCGACCATTATTTTATGCAAACTACTGCCCATTTAATCATTTCCTGATTAATCTATCGCAATTATCACTTCTTACACAAGACGAGCAGGTGTCCTAATACTTACGTACGTGGGTATACATGTAGAATGTAGAATGCAGACAATACGGAGACGATCCATTTGCACGAGATGCTTGCGATGTGTCGGTGCACGTGAACGAGCAAAGAGGGACGGGGACAGAGAGAGAAAAAAACGAAGAAAAATTAATATCCGCAGAGAAGATAGCGAGCTTATCGGCCGTTTGCCAGACAGGCGGCACCAGTCGTGTTTCGTCTCTCGATCGGTTTAGGCGAAATCGCGTTCACATTTAATTACGATCGTTCGATTTTCGCTCGATTCGTGACGTGTGAATATCGTTCAATTTCTACCAAAATATTTCAGTGCACTCAGAAAAATTTGTAAAAGTACTGAGAAAAATTTGTAAAAGGTTTCGCGTAATCGGAAGTTCTATTAAACGCAAGTGAATCGATTGAATCACGAAGGAAAGTCCGCGAATCGTTTGTTCGTGGTTTTCGTTTGTGAGTCGATGTTTCCTTGAGAAATGGAATAATCGATCGTCCCTTGAGATTTACTGGAATAAAGGTAGAAAGAGTTGTGCAGGGTTCTTGGAATATCTTTGGATCGGATCGTAGGGTTTATCCGTGGGTGGCGAAAAGCTATTTTGCGAATTCGTGAAGATGCGGAGGGTTATTGAGTGAACGCTGTTTTGTCGTGATCCCTCGATCGCCTTTTGTGCGAACGCGTATTTTCTGAGAACTCTGGAAAGTATAGAAAAGCATTTTGTATAAACAAGGATTGAGTTGTATGAATTTTTGTATGATTATAAATATCTTGTGAGTTTTAACCCTTTCAAGGTGGAATTTTTCGAATATTAAAAAATAAATTTTCCTTTAAAATTAGGTGAAATATCTAATTTTATTACCTACATCGTGACTTCTGTAAATTTTTATAAATATTATAATTATCGTAAATATTTATACATTAATTTTCCATTAAAAATATAATTACATACAAATAAGAATAATTATATTAATAAAAAAAGAACATAAATTAAAATATCAAGTCAATTTGGCCGAAAACGAACAATTATTTTGTAATGTACAATGTACCCCACAGTAGATACATGTAACACGAAAGGGTTAACATTTGACGACTATTCTACTGATCGTTTACAAAGAATTATCAATAGTTTATTTCATTGGATTTGTAATTGATTGAATCGTTATCTCTAATTTTATTATCAACTTTGTTAATTGTTATCAATTTAATCAGTTGCAGATATGTACCTGTACGATTGACTCACTCATATTTCTTATTTACTATTTATACTTTCCAATGCACATTGTTGGAAAATATTTCTCTGTAATTAAAATTGCCACTTAAGAGCAATAATTGATTTAACTTAAATAAAATGAACTGATCAAGTCTGAAACTCTTTTCATGAAACTTTTTGTTCACTTCATTAATCGATTCGGTCTATGTAACTTAGTTTATGTTGACAACAAAAGAAACGCGATACCTGAATATCTTTATTGCACTTTGCAGTTCACGGTTTATATTCGGAACTAATTAACAATGCTTCGCTTGTTACGTATTTTTAATACTTCTTTGCCAATGCTTGCCCCACAAAATTTTCCATACCCGGAAACAATTTTATAACTTGAGGTTTCTATGAGTTCTATTTATCCTCCTTCTTTTTTTTTTGCAAACATTCTTGCATCAGGCAAAGAAAGCTGAAGTAAATATCGAAATAAACAAATCTGTGTTATACATTAAGAAGTTCAAAGTTCAAGAATTTGTCCAATGAATTATTTCTCAGTTTCAACTTTTCCAACAAATCGTCCAACAATTTTTCGTACAAATTTAATCAACCAATATTTCAATTTTAATTAACCAATACATATTTTTCTTCAACATAAACGTTGAAAATGTACCGTACAAAATTCCTCGAAATTTGCTAAAAATCCAATGCATCTTGATCTGACAAAAGTTACCCCATTCTCGAACGCCCTTTAATGTTCGTCAATTAAATACAATACAACAACCCGTCAATTATTCCACCGTAACAATAAATACCAGCGAACCATCGAACCATCGAACCATCCCGCTGAACCAATCCAAACAATCATCGCCGCAAGCTTGTCCGTAAACCTAACTTCTTCAAGCGCATCTCTCACAATTCCTCTGTCCATATGCTGGTTCCCAAAGACTTGGAAGCACCTTTCGCGTGCCACCGAGGACCATGTCCTTTGTACTAGAATTTTCTAGTAGCAAATAGAAGGCGACAGTGTCGGCCGATTCTCGGCACTCGGGAGCAAAATACCGAAAACAAGATCAGAGGAAAGAGAAAAAACACTGGAACATAAAATACAGAGCTTGAGAAAGAAAGAAAGAGAGAGAAATAGAGAGATAAAAAAGGAAAGAGAAGGGAGTTTCACTAACATGACGCTTGGAACAAGCGTCGCGTCGTTGGAACGGAATTTCACGACCGCGTTTCTCGTCTCGCGACGAGTTTTTCGGTGCTGGCGTGTGACGCCAATGGTGTCGAGACGAGGGGCCGCAGGAAGAACCGAAAATAAAGTAGACAGCCGGCGAGAAACGCGTATGAATATGCGTGTGCTCGGCAGCCCTCTTGCTGTGCTTAGGCTACCGCCTCTCGCCGTGTTGGTCCGGCCAAAGGAGGAAATTTTTAGCTCGTCGGTATACATTCGTGTATACAATGCGTCTCACAAACGTAAAACCGCCCTGAAATTTTCAATTCTTACGTAGGTACAAGATACGGAACGGTACACGACAATGTCTGATTAGAGGTATCGCAAAATTTTTGAATAAAACAGAGAAGAAGCCAGATATTACTATGTTATCGTTAGAGTCTCATTTTAGTGTACATTGAGTACATTTTTCGAATAATAAGCTACTACATATTCCGAATAATAAGATACTTCAAGTAAGACATCTATTCATAGATATTTGTTGATTCTATAGATATGAATATACTGAAAAAAATAAATGCAGCTAAAAAATCACATAAATACAAATTCGTTCCATTGGCTAGGCGTTATAATGAATGCTTTACGTGAAATGTTTTACATATTTTATACTTTCGATGTATTATCCGTATTTTCTACATTTTTACACTTTGAAATTTATTTACACAATAATGAATTTTCAAAAATAGTGTTCCTTAGTTGTAGTACGAAACGATTAATTTTGTATTATTACCTAAAAACTCGCTAAATTTGATAAGGGTTATTTTCATCACAAGCGCCTCGATTGATGATTTTTGGATGATTTTATATTTTATAGTTATGAGACGCAGTGTTACAGACGTAAAAGCCTTTGCGATGCATCAGCCTCGGTAGACAGTTTACACGACTGCTGCATCCGTCATGAACATCTCTGCTCCTGTTATTTGTCTTAATAATTCTACGTCCGTGTCGTCCTATTTCGTGGAGATCCACTGTGTGTAAATATTTTAAGGAAATTTTTCACGAGACCGTCTCGACTACGTCGCACAGTGGCCATTGCTCTCGCTCGTTTTCAAGGGGGAGGATTTTTTCTATTACATTTTTTGTCATTTTTAAAAGAGCTTGCTAAAAAGAGCGTTGTTCATTCTGCCTGCATGGCTACGTTGGAATTTTTGGTTGAGTTGCTTGGGAAGCAATAGATAGAGAGATTTTAAGGAGCTAGCCAATTTATTTGCGATTGATGGTTTGAGAAATGGAGTAGACTTTTTCGTCTTTGAAAGATGGATGATTAGATTAGATTAGATGCTGGAATTGTATATGAAGCGGCAGAAATTTTTATGAAAACATTATACGGTGAATCATTAATCGTAAAAGAATTAAGAGATAATTAATTTCTTACAAATATCGGTAAAGTATTTCTCAAAACTGTTATGGTTTATAAGACACAACTATCTTAGTCATTTTGTATCCTAAATTATTGTATGACTCACGCGTAAATCGTTATTAGTAATCCAAGATAAGAATGTAAGTTTTGGAAACAAAAACACACCTCGCAAGCTCATATATCTTCTGATAATATTCTCCAAATTTTTCCTAAAATTTGTCCCATATCTACTACGTTCTTTCAATTTTATGACAGGCTTAAGATTTCCTCATAAGCTGTTTCACTTCGGACAACACACAGTGGTTTGCACTTTAGATGGCAAATTGTTTTTCTTTTCGATAGAAAACCTTGTGTCCTAAAATTTACATGATCGGGTCTATTCTATTCGACTTCGGTCCTAAAATTTCCCCAGACACGCTTCCTACGTAACACGTGTTCGACCATGTGTCTACCGCTTTCATAAAAATCACACAGAAGCTGAATTTTGTAAGAACTCGTATGAGAACAGGATCGATGGATGACGCGACATACTTTCTTTTTCCAGAACACTATGCTTTTAGCGAGCATTTTTAGTTGAGTCTTGCGTCTCCTTTTCTTGTTACGTTTTTACGATAGTGTTGGTAATGAAGCATGTGATACCATTTTTTTATGAAGATGAACTGAAATGCTTTTTACTATGTACTCTGACGTTATAGGAGGATAAAACGAGATAAGGTTTACGTCTGCGGGAAAGTTCTTTCGATTATTAGCTCTCTTAAGGTTTATTCTAATAATATAATGATAAAACGTTTCTGTTTTTCGTTCAGTGAAATATTCTGTAATTTAATTAAACTAATTTAATGGTTGCAAAAAAGGTTGCCCTAGAAAATTTTACAGTTATTAAAGTAACGTTCTATAATAATACAGATTTGTTTCTCTATAAATAGCACGTTTTCGAAAAGTTTCTCCGTGAGTCTGAGTTTTTTAAAGTTACTTACGATTTATAAGATCTCGTAACAGTGTCTGCTATACTATTTTTTTCAGTGCTTACTGAGAACGTCCATTCATGATCATCGCAGATTTTTCAAATTTCGTGCAAACTTTAGAACTGCGTAAATATAGAATCTTGTTCTTATTTTAGCGATGTAATTTTTTTAGCAAACGTAACCTGCGTAAGCAGAAATTTTATATTCTTTAAATACAAGAATATTTTTCTTCTACCGTCGACTGAAATATCGTCACGAAATTCCACGTTATTTTCGAATGTTCTCTGTCACAGTTTCGACAATTCCAAGTTCCTCGTTCTCGAATTACTAAAACAAGGATAATATTCAATCTACTTTCCATTATTTTTCTTACTTAAAATGCTCATATAAATGTTATTCCGAAATTTTTATAAATACCTTTAAACGTTATTCTATATAAAACTTCTTGTTCAAAACTTTCGACACACCCTATACATTCCTCATTTTTAAAACGTCCATTCAAATTCATGTTTTTGTTATCGAGATCCATTCGTACGGACTTTATACTTATTTTAACACACAAGATTTATACGCGAATTTTTATGCACCATTTTTGAAACACTCGATGCACAAAACTCCCATTTCTCCCCCAAACTTATCCAATTACAACTTCACGAATCTCAGCCAATCTTTTGGTTGGATTTCCGCGAAATCCTCTAGAAGGGGCATCCGTCGATCATAGAGAAGTCATTCAACACTGTCAAAGCCGGCAAGTTCTATCACTGAACGCTCCATTAGTCCACGATAAACGCTATCGCGCGTCCTATTTTACTTGTCCTATACGATCTGACAGCGCCAAGTATCGCCGCGGTTCTCCCTACGTCACTGCGTGCGTAGTCACGTGACGACGACCAGTCGAGTCACTCTTTGGCCCTCAAGAATCGTTCACAGACACGATTCACGATTCAGTTTATCGTGACCCGCGATGTGTTCGGGACTGTGCCTTAGATCTCCGATACATGTTGGCTCTGGGCAACCAGAATGGCCGTCTCCTTTCACGGGTAATCCAAAGATATTTCGACCTTGATACACAAACGCGAACTGATCCTCCGTGAATGTTTTATCGCGGATCGACTATCGGTGACTTATTATTATAAGCCGAGCGAGGGTCTTAAAGTGTGCCATTTCAACGAGGACAGTGTCGCGGCTGTGTCTAGCACGAGTTTTACTCTCCACGCGTTTCTTTCTTTTCTTCTACCGATTGATAATATGTATATTAGCGTGATATAACAAATATACAAGTGAGTTTCTTTTATTTTAAGATAAGATGGATTGTGTGTGATTTTTTGGCCGTTTGATAAAGAAATGGAGAGGAATGGTGAAAGCACGATGTGAAAGGACAATCGAGTATATACGATTGATAGTTCCATGGAGTATTATATTATACTGTGCTCGTTTTAAACGATTCTCTGGCTAAATATTAAAAAGTGAAAGAGTGGAGAAATTTTAGTTGTCTTTGTGATTTTATTCGGTGCACCAAGTTTTTAATCTATTTATGATTAGATGTTAGAAGATTCATGTAATTATGTTGGACTTCTTGAGTTGTGTTTAAGAAGTTGAAAATCAGAGATGTTTAATGTTATACAATTTTATATGGATGAACGAAAATGAGATAGAGGACAAAAGTGTGTTTGAAGAGGTAGAGTGAAATGGAAACTGGAGATAGTGGCTGAAAAATTGACGCGAGTGTATAGTTTCGATCGACGAAAATGTTGAAGCATATGAATCGAACTGGACGACCTCGGGTCGTCGTGAGGAAGAGGAAAGGTCGTTCGTTATCCAGAAGCTGGCCTGGCACACCGAGGCCCTTATCGATTGTCTCGAACGAGGTAAAAAGATTCGTTTCGTAATTAACAAAACACGACGACAGCCTTTATCGTTTAGTTTGTATCTTAACACATTTTGTGCGGGAGACAAACATATCTATCGTTGTATAGTCAAACGTAATTTTACTAAATATTAGTCTCAAAAGAAATATTTCGTCTAACTGTGAAAAAACGTAGTAATTGTAAAAATATATAAAACAACATTTTGCGTGCTTTTGGATAATTACGATATTTGTTGGTTTTAATTAAATGCAAGGTAAAATATAATGAATATGTTAATATATGTATATCAATAGTATAAATATGATGATGCAGAATATAATATTCCACTAGGAAAAAAATCCAGTATTTGATGTCTAATAAATAGTAAAAGTTAAAATATGTTTTGATATTTGGTAGCATACGAATTGTTTTATTAACATTCTATTTCACCCATAATGTTTTCAGTGAAAAACAATTTGTAAATATCGCTATTTCCTGAATCGTTTAATTTTTAAGCAAACAAGTGTACAGCACGAACTTTGCATTGAAAATTTCTCCAAAAGGCTAAACCCTGAAGAAATATGTGGCTTTGATACGCAACGTGTTAATAAATAGATTAATCTTAACAAGCGCGATATCTTAACGAGCCATTTCGTTTCTCAATCGCGCAACGATATCGTAAAGAAAACATAGGATCTCGTTAGTTTAAACTAACGAAATAAAAATCGAATGTGGTACGCTGCATTTACATACGCCGCAAATATTTCGTAGAATTATTTACGTGAATATTTAGCAAGCACGCGTTCGTGCTCGAATCAGGCGATGAGCATAGTCATAGAACGTTGGTATTTTTATGTTGGTAAATAGAATTCGAGGTTAGAAATTGTGGCAAGAGCGAGAAGGTTGTTGGTGGTATGATGCTGAATTCGCCGTGTGTTTATTGCTGGTATGCCTTATTAACGTGAATCGGTGAAATAATGGAATGCGTGGAATTCCATCCCATCGTTTGTCTCGTGGTAAATTGAGCTAAATATTTTTGTTTATCGTAATTAAGCGATTGATCTGATTTTCGTAGTGAAAAATTGTTCGTAATATTACGGTAGATTCGTTAATTTATAGATTGAAAAGACTACATTATTCATTGGAGCTTAGTTCTCAAATATCGATTTACAAGTTACATACGTGTATAAATACGTAATAGAGAAAATGTATGGACATATGTATAATGTATATATTCAATTAACATATTTCGTTGCGACATATTAATAGAAAATGGCCACTATTGATTGCAAATGTGTAACTATTTAACCTTTATTGTCAATTACATATATTTCACTGATTTACTTTTCTAACTATTATAAATCTATTTTAATTCTTTGTATTTTATTAGTATATTATTATATTAATATCAAACAGCTTATTTATAGCAAATTATTACCTTATAGATATCCTCATAGAAGTTAAAGTGAAACTACGTTAATTGATTATAACTTTTCTCGTAAACAAAACAAACTTCTAATTACCAATACTTAAACCTTATCCATTCAGCTTGCATCATTCTGATCTTCTATTCAATCTTTCCCTCTCTACGTCATAACGGACGCTCAAATATAAACCTCTCGACATTTGGAACTCGAAGTTTGAAAATATATCCAAAGTATAATATTTTCATATCATAATAATAATATTACGTTTACCATTATTACATCTTATCTTAGTTTTGTATTTTACTATTACTATAATTATCGCCGGTAACTAGCCAAGTTCGTATAAACAAATTGTTAAATTCAGTCTTATCAAAAACGAGGCACCGCGTGAAAAATTTCTATATTTCTATATTTTCGATTTATTTCGCATAGAATCACTCCCTTGTCTCTTGTATATTCATAAAAATACGAATCTTTATGCATTACATATTCACAGTCTGTGATTAACAGATTTCCGATAACCCTGTTCTTCGTTAACGTTTATTGAAAACTAAATGAAACGGGTTAGGTTTTGCTAGTGCATAGTTAGGTTTGTTAGTGTATCCCATTCGCGGCAGAAACGCTCGGCTTTATCGCTCGCTCGCGCCTGCACGCGCGCGTGTATGCGTTCGCCCACGCGGAGCCGAAGGCCACGCAGAGCGTGAATATATAACGAGGACGAGCGAAGATAAAGGGACAGGAATGCGAGGAGACGTAGCCCGATCGTTGGTTATCGAACGATCCGCGCGTAATTGCTACGCTGGGGATGAACACTTCGCACGACGTTCGCGTGTATCTGCGATTTCATGGGAATTCATTATGGTTGTCATTTAGCTGCTCTTCATTTTTGGAGACGCGTTTTTAGAAGTCGCATTGAGAATTTGATAAGTATATATCTAATTTAGTGGAGCTTAGCTGATAGACGTAGATATTCTGTGTTTATTTAGGCACATTCTAAGATACCTTTATGTGTCATTTTGCCTTTCCTAGTAGAAAAACTTAGAAATTTTATAGTTCTAGGTGCAAGGAAAATATAACATGTATGTAAAAGTTCCTTCACGAGCGTGGTTAATTCTATTTTCTTTCTTTTCTTTTTTTAATAAAATGTTCAACCCTTCGTAGTCAAATTCGATGGAATAGCAAATTTTGAATGTAACACCACATCGTCACATGTTTACATATACATCGATGCTAAGATAGAATTGTATTTAATATTTGATTTCAGGAAACTAAAACGCAAATTGTTCCTGGAACACTCAACTTTGTCGATTTTACTGCTTTTTGATTATCAAATACGTTCGATATATCAATATCTACATGTTGGAAATTTATGGAGCAATACGACGACACGTGATAAGAACAGATGTAGAGTGTAAATATAAGGGTTTTAAACTGGAACTGTTAATCTTGGTATACAATTCCTCCAACTATGTCCGATAAATTACTTGATTTATCGTACAATCGACATGACGTGACATGTAAAGTATAAATTCTTTCAGATTGTGCCATTTTAACAGTTAAATTATGGTTGAAAACTAGATAATCATAATCAGATAGATAATCATAATACGAAATGATATAGTAATAGAAAAAGTTGTTGAAAATAATTACTGATATAAGGTTCAGATTAAATATTGTGGTCGTAGTTCGTAGGCGTTAAGAGAATCAATAATGAGGCTAATTTCGAGACCAATAGTTACCAAGTTAAACGAATGGAGCACTGCTTGGACACTTCAATTTAAATTCATAATGCATCGATTAGTAAATTTTCAAATTATGTACTTGATAGTAAGATCGAGTGGATGTGGTTATGTGTATTTTGGAAATGTTTGACCATTAGATGAAATTGCCACTGGTACCAATGTATAACAGTCGAGTGTATCGATTATTGGTGGGATAATTTGAAGTACTGTTAATGCAGTCTAGTTAATGCAATCTAAAGAATAGAATATTCTTGTCTGCGAAAATCGAAAACAATTTTTTATTCTTTTTACGTAAACTTAACAGGTTAACGGATTTTTGATATCAATTTAGCATGTATTCTTATTCGGTTATTTTTAATTTCAAATTTGAATCACGACCATGACAGAAGCATTTATTTTTTACCACTATCTGGCCTTGAAAATGAGGATCCAAAAACAATATGTTTGATCTCTTATTGAAGTTATTCTCTAGAATTTTGAATAAAAATAATTTCGTGTATGTATTCATTTAAAAATTAATTTCTCCATTCACTTTCTACTTTTTATATATTATAATGAAACTTTCATAAACAATAAATGATCCTTAAATATTTCTTTCAAATATACTGTTGTAAAGTAGGATGACAATGTTTGGTTAACCTTAATAAGTAATATTTTTTAGAAAAAAGACAGACATTACACGTACATGTTTGTCCTCCATACACAATGCATTAAAACTGCTTGATCATAAAAAGAAAATATTGGAAAAGAATAATCGGACATTTGACGCGCACACGATTGCTACAAAAATAATTTCACCATCGAGACCCAAAAACATTGACCGGGATCGAGAAATATCGAAGTGTTTCGCAGTGTCACGGGCAACAATTACCAAACCTTGAGCGCTAGTGAAAACGTTGAAGGTTCATGACTAACAAAGCAACAGACTTATATTAGGCAATTGTTAATCAGTCGACCGAGTCGATCGATGTAAAGTCATTCGACTAAAACATTTATAGCAGAACCTTATTTTTCAGTGATTTATATTATTAAAAATAATTAACGTAGCGGAAAGAAATGTTAACCGATGATATCAGTAACCATAAACAATTTTTACTATCTGAGTTCAAAAAGTTGATAGAAAAACACGTCATTGATGGATTAGAGGAGAAACGCAGAAACTACTTGAACTTCGAACATTAGCAATTATAAAAAAGGAACTTTGGAAAGTGACGTACAAAAAATATTACACAAATATTAATTGTTCTATTGTAGATCTTAACATATCATTAAAGTGCCAAAGTGGCCCAACAGTTAGCATATTTTAATTTAAAAAGTAATTGTTATCAATGTGTTATAAATATTTCAATTTACCAATATTATTACGTAGTAAATTCTTGTAGAAGAAGACTCAGGATCTTCAACTAAAAATGGGCAAAGTTTCAGTTACTTGAAACTAAAAAACTAAAAGTCATTTCCACTTGATTGAAATTTAATTACACGGGCAATTCTGAACGACTTAACATATTGTTGACGGTATACTGTGAAATAAATGTTACTTCAGTTCCCGCACATCTTTGGAAAACATGTCTACGTTTATAAGATTAAAATCGAGTCACGTCTTTCGTCCGTGTAACGTCTTAGAAAATGTCGATTCGCGTCAACAATGTATTGAAAATATTGAAGTCAATCGGTTCGATCGGCTGATCAAAAGATGTCCAATGTAACGCGACTTAAGCGTTAAAGAATGACAAACACGCTGCGTTAGCGAGTCGCTATCCGATTGTTTATAATTCGTGGATTACGTAACGAGAGAACGCTCGTGGACATTTTCTGCATCGAATGTTGCGTCACGCGTTTCACGACTGTCCGTTCGCAAAGTCCGCGAACGGTACACGATTCGCCATTATAATTCGCGTCGGGCAAACAGAGCGTAGCGCGTGATCCACTTCGTTTCCCTTTTGCGCGTTTGTTTATGTGATCGAGCGGTGCTCATTGAGAAATCAGGTTTGCGACGTGTTTCGGACTGCTATGCTATAAATTTAATGATAAAGACAAGATATACCGTGACAAGCAAAAAATTCCACGACGAGAAGTGGCAAAAAGTGCAATACTTGCATTGGCTAATGAATGTCCATGAATATGTAAATTAATAAATTTCTCAGTTATCGAACGTAATTTTTATATATCTACAGTTGGTCGTAAAATGATATTTCGTTTGATAGCTAGTTAGATATCTAATATTTTTCATCGAAAGTTACGAGACAGTAGAAAAGAGAATCTACGAAAGATCTACTTTGACAAATAATATTTTATTTGAAATTATGAAAGAGTAAAAAAATAGATTGGCAGGAAATTTATTTTTTATGAATATTTGTTATCCTATTTTATGATGTTTCTATGGTAGATTATATTTGCATACATACACATATTGATAATTTTCGTCTTTCTATTAGTTTCAATATTAGGTATCATTCCTGAATTTTAAGTAATATTTGTTTACTTCTACGTGCATTAGTTTAGTGATTAGAGTGAGAACAGATGCTGAATATTTATAACTAGCAAAGAAATAATCTTTTCAAAAGAGCAAAAAATTTAATTAAGATTAGTAGACAACATATGCCGCAAAATGTATCTAAGAGAATATTTTCATAAAATTAAAAGATGTAAAAGATAGGAACGTCAACATTGAAAATAAATATATGGAGATTGCGACGAGCAAACAATACTTTATAAATATTCTTCAACGCGTACGTGATATTTGCTATACAGTTCTGTGGAGAGAAATTACGGTGCTGATGATAATTGTAGGTATAACGGAGAATTGGATGGTTGCTTAGCAAGAAAAAAGAAATGACTGTTCTTTTTAATTTTTTGCGGTCTATAGCTGGAATAATCTGTATAGCATACTTTCACCTGTAGCATCTTCGATATAGCGGTGAATCGTGGTTTTAAAAGGCAAATGAAATAAGTAGACACGGACAAGAGCGATTATAAGGGACTGGTTAGCTCCAGTAATCGATAATTAATGTACTTGCCCCATTATGTTGCTGAGATTTCTAAGTTGAAAGAAGCTTAGATTTCTCGCAAAACGAGTTTTACCTACAAATTGGACGAGTTGATGGTAATTTTACGTGTTAGTTCAAACATATCTTTAAGCGACTTGTTCTAACATAACAACTCTTCGGAATACTGACAAATCTAACTTAATTAGTATGTTCAATAATTGATATTATTATTATATTGCATTCTTTATGTAAGTTCAAATATCTATAATAGTAACTTAAAAATAATATTTTCTATATGTGTGAATCCTACAGAACTGTATCTTAAACTGTATCTATTCGAGTATGTTAGGTATATATATGATTCTCATTAAACCATTCAGTTACTAAGCTTTTAAGCTAATCTTGCCGTTCTATTTTCTTTTTTTACACTCGTATCCAAAACAAGAAAGCAATAAAATGGAATAAAATCTTGTAGAAAAACTTTTCTGAGAAAATGTTTACATAGGAAATAAGAATGTTCCATTTTTATGAATGAATATAAAACTTGATGTTGTTTAAAGATCATAGGTAAATAGCAATTTCATATTTCTTATTTTTCGTAGAAGAGCAATTTTAAAATTCAGCACATTGTCAACCAGTCCAACATCAAAGCTATTACTATGCATTTGAATCCGTATACAAGATTCATTATAAATATCTAGAATATTTGTATAAGCAAACAGCATACAAGTAAGTTAAAGTACAACATTTATACAGACGAATTGTACGTAAGTAGAATAGAGTACTACAATATTCATAAAGGCAGGTAATACATAATTAGTTGAAAAGTGATTAATTCCCATTATAAAATTATTATCGTAGCTAGTCTAAAATTTCTACACAGCATTGTGTATACGCAAAAGCATTCAGTCCAAAATTTCCGTAAATAATTTCTACGATTATTACATGTCAGTAGAAATCAATTAAAAGTTATAAATCACTGGAACCTACGCGCCAACGTTACGCGACGCATGTTGGTTTTACGCGTATACATATAACAGTGTAAACACACATGGATCTCGGTGATATGCATTTTCCAGCAACGCTTTGTAGGAAGGCGTTTCGTTAATTTCCGGCATGTCGAACAATATTTTTCGCGACATGCATGTCGCGTTTCGCATCGGCTATTCCCAATCGAATCAACGTATCGTCGACCGGTGGAAATTTAACTTTCATCCCGAAATTGGCTAAATGCTGTTTGCCTCTAACAATCGAGTCGCGAGGGAGCGGTTCTGTGAATGGCGAGTATAATCGGCGTATCTACCGGAAGTCCGGCCTACGGGTTCCGGCCCCGAGCCACACGCTCATCTCGTTGTCTCTCGGTGTTCTTTTTTTCCCCTTTTTTCTCCTCTCCTCTTCTCATTTTCCTTTTCTCTTCTGTTTTTTCTCCTTTTTTTATTTCATCGTGCGTATAGTGGTTGAACAACGAACGCTGTTGACCGAAAAAGAGGGGCACGAGCCTCCATGTAACTCGAGGGGGCGAGAGAAGTTGACGCAGCTGCAGAAGTCGCAGGTGGAACCGGATTAGATTATCAACGCCATTCCTGGGGACGACACGGCTGCTTTCGCGGAGGAGCTGTTTGTCATTCCAGAAATTCGAAACACGTTCCTACGTTGACGTTGCTCTCGAGCTTACGTTCTACCGATCGAATTTAGAGCGAAAATGGTAGTTTGATGAATGTTGACTGTAGAGGGAGGGATTAGACGAAGAAACTTTTTAATGGAAATTAAATCCCTTGTTTTCGGTGTAAACTTATGCATTGTTAAATACATGGCGTGAGATACGAGGGTAAAACATTTCGTTAAAATATTTCTGCATTTTTTAAGATATATGTGTGTACGTATAAGAATTACAGGGAAAAATGTGATAAGTACGATTTTATTGATTTTCCGAGTTCCATGTTATTTAGTGGTTAAAAAGATTGGGCTTAGCTTTTATATAATTAAAAAAGGGAGAAATCTATTAATTTTTTATTTGTATTGAGATACTCTTAAGATAAATAAATTAAACCGTTACTTGCACTATTATTGATTATATTGTTATAATACGTATATAAAATATATATAATACAATTGGTTGTATAGGAAATAATATAAGGAAGAAATACTCTAAAATATATTCATTCAAAAGCGTTGCTACAATTAGACAATTAAAAATCTTCTCTAAAAATAGGACGCATACATTTTACTATTCCTCTCAAACGCCGGCAAACTTGTTGAATAAATCTACGAGACTCATCCTGATATGTATCCCTAAAGGAGATAGCTCTCACGTCAAACAATTCCTATATTTTTAAGCTTCGGAAAGTGTGCCCTCTGCAGGTTTGCGAAAGGTGAAAGGTTAACGCGAACTAGAAAATGGTATGCAGGTTGCGTTGTAAAAATGCAAATATGTTATCATGGAAATTAGAAGAAAGAATGAGGAAACTAATTGCAGACGTTCTTCATGATTTTAAAGACATCATTTGAAATACTAGTGTTGCATATTATCGACTAAAGAGCAACCGATCAGGTCAAACTGATCGTTCGATATCGCGTACCTCGAATGACTTAACGTTCAAGGTGGAGGAGATGGAATAACTCGAGTGTTAGATTTTGACGGCACTTTATTTGTATTAGTTGTAGCACTTAACCGAACTAAGTTGGGACTTCGTCGTCCTGTGTCTGTAGTCTTCGGTGGTTGAAGCTGAACTCCGTTTCCCAGTACCCTTCCGACTGGTCTTTACCTAGGTTTTTCCTGGCCTCGAGTCATTACGTTTACTGCCCTGGGAGGACCGGAATTCGGAATTTCCTAATGAGGGAAATGGGCCTGTCTGTGCCATAAACGAACGGCCAACTAAAATTCCGAACAACTAGTAAAATATTGAATATATTAAAATATGCATTATTTTGACAGTTATACCTTTAGCTCTATTTTATATTAAAATACTCACGTTTATTTATAAAATGGCATTAAAATTGATAAAAATCATCCTCAGTTGCAATTATTTTTCTAATTATTTTTATCCTTTTTTTTGTTGGCAGATCGACTATCCAGAAGTGCATGGAGGAAGGATGCATCGACCACCGCACCCTCATCCCATAACCGACCATCGACAGGTCAACTTGGTCTTCGATGATACGGTAAACATCCGTTTTCGAATTCTTTTTGCCCTCTTCTCAGATAGAAATTGCAAGAGTACGTTCAGGCAAATTTTAAAAAGGCATTCACGATCGAACGATGTTATCATAAATATATTGGTTCAAAATAGGCCAGACTCGGCGTTGGATAGATCCATCAATTATTTCGAAATGACAGTCCATGACTAATTTCGACTGCACCAGCGGATGAATGTCTTTTAAATGGATAGTAGGAAAAATTTATTACATAGTGGAACTTTCAAGATCACGTTGTCCTGTCAAACTCATCACGAAAGAAGTATACATTTATTAAAAACAAGAGGAATTTTTCACAAGGTACTAAAGATTTAGGTAGAAAGGACAAAAGTAAATTGGTCTTTTAATATTTGACAAACTGAGTAATTCGTTCGTCGTGTAAAATGGATCTAACAATAAATACAAGTTAAAATAAAAAAAATCAACAAAAATGTACCTATCATGTTTTTTCTGCGTGACGTTCAATTGCAAAGGTAGGCTTAGTTACGCCTTGTTTCACTTTAGCGCAATCGATAGCGTGGTATATTCGTATCTGATGCAGCTTGACAGAGACTCATGGCTGGTATCTATCGGTAAATCGGTACCTGATGCACTTTTGCTGATCATTTTCCTTGCAACGGTTCATGATCATTTGTCTTACGTCATCGGCGTGTAGATGGTTGAAAGAAAGTTTGATGTCGTCGATCCGTGACGTGTCGATGCGCCCACGCGTTCTCGATAATCGAAAACATAAGAGAGGAAGATGATGGAAAAATAAAAAAAGTGGAGATCGTTAAAGGCGGCTAGTGGTAAAACTTTTAAAATAATCTTTTTTCCTTCTTCATTGTACTATTCTACGCTTTCTCATGCATTTCAAATGCCCGCCTCCTCCCTCTTGAAGAGAAGTTTATCAGTTCGTGAATTTTCTTATCTCCATAGAAACGTATATACGGAAAATTCACCAGGTTCGAAAGTAAACAGCGATCATCGTAACACAAGATGCGATTTATGGACGTGTTGTAGTTGGAGAAAATTTATTTTTTTTTTATCGCACGATGAATATTCGTTTTTTATATGCCTGTTATCGGTTTTAAAACTGCTATCATGCAGGATTTTTTTAATTTTGACGCATTTGGAATATTTCTTTTCCTTTTTATATTTTTTACATATTCTGTTATTCCTTTGGAAATTGTTAAAATTTAGTTAGTAATTACGTATAATTTCCGAAATACTGTTAAACAATTTATTTTAATTTTACATTTTCGAAATATAAAAAGGATTAATAGTAGATGTATTTTATAGTATTTTGAATCATGTATTTGACAGTATATGTACAGAGTACTTTTGATACTTTATACGACAAAGTTAATATAACTAAGATTATCCCTTAACTACTATTGTGGGGTTCTTAAGTAACCCAGACGGTATAAACATTGTCATAATTTCACTCTCAAGGAACACATGATGCTTAACTGTCTTAATAAGCTCCAAGTAGGGTGAGCCTTATAATTCTAGCTTATAGATTCCGATTTTTATTTTTTATTACTTCACAACCTCACCACAGAGTCAACATATTTCCATTTCATTCTACAGAAAGTAATTTACATTATTTTGGAATACAAATTTCTACCATAACTTCATTCAAATGTAGATCTTCAATTTTAAATAAAATATTGTATTTTATGTATATGTTGATTTGAAAAGTAGTCACGAAAGTGGAATTTTAATTGCAACAGCGTTCGAAATTTTATTCGAGAGAGAAGTATTTAAATTTTGATATAGAGAAGATCGAACGAAGTTCCACTTTTCCTACGATTTTAATTGAAATAATATTCGAAATTTTATTCGAAGTACAACTATTTAAATTTCGCTTAAACAAGACCGAAGGAAGTTCCGCTTTCCCTCGCTAGAATTTTACCGGCACGCGGCGCTTCGGATCGAAAGTTCGTTAAGGCGCAACGCGTGCGTGTAAGATGATCTACATTAAAGTGTCTTTCCCCTAAAGAGTCTGTGGAATGCACAATGCACATCGGTGGCGTGCACTGGTATGCCAGTGTCTGCTCGAGTAGGAAGAAACTGAATGGGAGAAGCAATTTGGAAAGTCTGTGGAGCAGGACAAAAGGAAAAGTGAGACATGGGCACGACATAACGGGTCGTATAAATCATCCGTCGGGTCGGCCAGTGGCCTTTAAGCAGTTACTATCCGCTGTGTTGGATGCTTGAACAGACCGGTACTCTTTCTCCCAGCATCCTCCTTCTCTCTCAATTGCTTACCGACTGACGATTGACCGACCGTCGACTCCAAGCTCGTTTCACTCGGCTTTTGAGTCTCTCGTCTCGTCTCAGTGTGAGGGTTCATCTGATCACAGACGAAATTTTCCAAATCAACATATACCTAAAATATAACCAAAATTCGATGTTTGGAAGAAATTTTCTCGAACAATTTTATGCAAGATGCTTCGCGATGGCTGATTTGTTTATGGTGAATGATTATTTGATACAATGTGATCGATGACTGGATGTCGCTGTAGATGTGCATTTATTCACATACAAAGAATTATTTTATGTGTAAAGTTCCATCTGATTACAGATAAAGTTTTAACTGATTCATGGACTAATTCAATGTTTGAAAACAATCTCAAGTCTTCATCACGCCGTAAGTGATGTTATTCAAGCCAACAAATTAGGTTATAGAATTGTATTCTGATTACTAATATAATAAAATAAACAAAAAAACCTTAAAGAGTATAAAACGAAGTATGGAACAATATATACGTTTATAGTGTCAATAGTCGACTAATAACGAGGTGCAGCTAGAATGAATTGAAAAATTTAGTCGGACATTACGACGTTTCATTGATAGGAGTGTTTTGTTAGTGTCACGGTCAGAAGCTACAGGTGGGCCCCAACGTGCGCCCCTATTAGGGACGGACCTGAGGCTCGCTGCTCGGTCGGGTCACGTGACCCCTTTCGAAGGAATACCGGCGGCAGGAGGAAGGGTGGGGAGGGACGAAAGGCAGTCCCATGTCCGCTACTTCGCTAAGCGCTGACGGCCCACGACACGGGGGGCACACCAGACGCGCCACGAGCTTCGTAAATGCACACAAAGAAGGTCACGTCGATCTGTGTGTATATACGGTCGCATATACCATCGCAGAATGAGAGGTGTGAGTTTCGTGAATTCGATCGCATCGTGGACAACGAGCAAAAGAGAATGTGGCCGGCACTGCTCGTTCTTCTTCGCGTTGTTTCTCGTGATCTAAAAACACGGAAGAGCATAGTGCCGAGCAAGTGCCATTAGTTAAGACGATAAGGATGGACGCCTTCGGCATGTACCAAGTGAGTCTGACGATCTCCCGCGGGCTCAAAATGGCCTTTGGTTTACACGTTTACTTTTCTCATTCTTCGGATTTCCTTGAAACGAGTGCACACCATGGTCGATCATGGATGATCGTTGTTGATTATCGCCGGATGACAGATGTCACGATGTTTTTGTTTAGACATACGTACTTGTTATTTCTGTCTCTTTCTTCACCGTGCGTGTTTTCTCTGGTTGCTCGATGTTGCGTGCGTGATGTCATATCTGGTAACCTAACCTAACTTAAGAGCAGAGCCTGTCCCTGTCCCCATCACGCCCATTCCTAGTACTATTCCGTAAACGAGTACCGCTCGTAGTACCCATGTTTTTGTCCTACATGCTTCTTGATCCCGTTCTTTTGCAGCCTCTTCCTGCCAATTGACAGATCGATGTCGATCCATGGATGATAGATTGCAGGTTATTTTATTCGTAGGTTCTTTTTCTTGTAGGGAATTCGAACGATGCTAATATCTTCTCTTGAACTTGCACCGTGCTGTTGTTTACAATCGTGATTACATCGGTACATCGCGACGAAGAATGCGTTGCTTTGTATTAACATCGTCCGGGACGCTACGTTAATGTAAACACTTTAGTTTGCATATTTGAGAGTGTAGCAATAACAAAGCGAATATGTTGATCGTCTTTAATTAATGCGAAAGTATTACGGTGTACGTCATGTTTAACAGTAAATCGATGCAGCTATAAATATTTAGTATATAAGTTTATCAAGCATAAACATTTAATATTAAGTGATCTTTAGAACAATTCCTAATAAAAACTGTGCAATAAAATGTAAGAATAAAGTGTAGTAATGGTAAAGTGAACAAGTGTATAATTAATTCGATAATTTTGCTTTTTTGTACAGTTTTCTCAAGGCCTGACAGGCAGGCCAGAGCTGTATCAAAAGTCCAATAGAAGCAGCCATTCGAGTGACACAAGCTCAGCATACAGTGGTTCAGACACCATGACATCTGTACAAGGTTCATTAGATGCAGATGCAGACGATGTTGATCTTTCAGGTCTTGTTGAATCTATAGTAGACAGCGATGAAGAGGAAGATCTTGCAGAAAGCATGGATGTAAGTATACTTTTTCTTAAATGGTTGCTTAAATTATAAAATTAAAGAGTAGACTAACAAGAATTATTTTTACTTGCGTTTACAGAGCTTGACTGTTCGTGATCCAGTCAGAGAATGTTTAGAAAAAGATCCTATGGAAAGGACAGAAGATGATATAGAAACGCTCTTAGAATTCACACAACAACTAAAGGCTTTCCGTGAATATGACCTTGGCAGTAAGAAGAGCGCAGCTGTGATGGTGTTTGCAGTGGTTGAACGTGCTGGTATGATAGTTTTTGAATGATGGAGAAAAGAATTAGATAGTTGGGTGTGCTCCATAAATGGTGCTGTGGAAATTGGAGCATAGCAATGGAGAAATCTCGCAGCTGCACCTTGGTGACAGTTTTGGAATTTTGCCCACTATGGAAAGACTTTTGCATAGAGGTGTAATGAGGACAAAGTGAGTTCTGTGTTAGAAATTTTCAGTCGCCAGTAGTTATCAAATGAAAATTCCATTAACATGTCTACTTCTTTTTCAGATGTGATGATTGCCAATTTGTATGTGTTACTCAGGCAGATTATTTTAGAATTCAACATCAAGGAGAAGAAAATACGAGGCGGCATGAAGAGAATGGGAGAGTAATTCTAGTAACAGAATTAAGGGGTGCTTTAGATGGCGGAGCACGCAGAGGTCATGTAGTTATCCGGAACTCTGAACGTTTAATGTTACAACTTATCGAAGAAAACAGTATTACCGATCCCACTTATATAGAAGATTTCTTAAACGCATGAACATTTATCGATAGTCCTTTATTAGTTGCGAGTCAATTGTTAGAATGGTTTGATCGGCACAAGTCAGAGATAAGAGTTGCCGTGTGGTACTTCTTTGGGTAAATAATCATTTTACTGATTTTGAAACTGATCCCGCCATGATGGAATTTTTGGAA
Source organism: Bombus vosnesenskii (assembly GCF_011952255.1). Taxonomy (NCBI): domain Eukaryota; kingdom Metazoa; phylum Arthropoda; class Insecta; order Hymenoptera; family Apidae; genus Bombus; species Bombus vosnesenskii. The sequence continues at coordinate 760,318 of NW_022882991.1, forward strand.
GCATTTGAAGCCGGTTTGGAAAGAGAAAAAATGCTAGGACAACAAAGGTATACATCAATTTTGTTAAATTTATATTCGTTATAATAATTATTAAGCATTTAGAGTATTTAAAAATTCTTCAATGAATTTCAGATTATTAAACATTGCGTGTGCAGCAAAAGCAAGAACGCGGAATGTAACATTAGCAAGGCCTACAAGGGACGAGGTTTTGCATTTTAGTATTTTGGGCGGATATGAAAGAGGTTTCGGCATTTTTATTTCAAAAGTGGATAAAAAGTCAAAGGCTGAAGATGTTGGCTTGAAACGTGGTGATCAGATTTTAGAAGTAAATGGACAGAGTTTTGAGCACGTGAGTCACGCCAGGGCTCTTGAAATCTTAAGGGGATCTACTCATCTTAGTATAACTGTTAAATCAAACTTACTTGGTATGTTACATTTTGTAGAAACAATAATTTGTGGATTATATTTCCTTTATGCGAGCAATGAATTACTGTTGTAGCGTTTAAAGAAATGCTTCAGATGCCAGATGACTCGCCGAGGCCGCGGGGAAGAGCAAACAAACCTGAAATTTCAAGAATACAAACAGATCCACGTGCAAGGTTGTCCACGCATGTGGATCCGATAACTCCAGGAAATCCACTGAATCCTTTAGTAGGCGGTGTTCCACTGTTAATACCTGATTCTAATGTTTCTCCTTGTAAAGATGCTAAAAAAGAGCATAAAGGATTCATGACGCTTGGACCGAAAAAGAGATTTCAAAAAGCTCTTATAAAAATGAATATACTGCCAAAGAATACTATTAAGTAAGTTAAAAATATATCTGTCATTTTCCTTTTTTTCATTTTTTTCCCCTTTTTCTAATTCAAGAAAATATATTTTACATAGGAGTGATTCATTTTACAGTGATGGTGTTACATGTAGACGATCCTCGCACCCCTCATACACCACGGGAACAGGACTTTCACAACTACTAACCTTTATCATTCGAAAAGTAATCCTGACCTTACGTCGTTATATTGTTATGACGACTTAAGGGCGCCTGATTATCCAGAACACGTTTTGAAGGTTTACAAAGCCGATCAAACTTGTAAATATCTTCTTATTCACAAGGAAACAACGGCGCACGAGGTAGATATTTAAATCTTCGGAAACAATATGCATGATTAAAAGTTTCTATTTGCATGCTAATATATTATTTTAGGTGGTAATGCTAGCTCTCCAAGAATTTGGTATAACCGCTGCCGAAGGCAGTTCAATTCTCCTTGGCTGAAGTTAGCGTTGGAGAAGGAGGAATGATTAAACAAGCAGGTTACCTGATCAGTTGCAAAATCTTGCAGAAAAATTGGCTTAAGTTCAAGGTATTATTTAAAAACTAACGGTATCTCGGAGACGTTCGTAGCAGATGAACAAGCGCCAGAACTTATACGCGAATCTCAGGTTCACTTCTTACAATTAAATGCCGTTGAAGTTGCAATTCAATTGACTTTACAAGATTTCAGTATATTCAGGTAAATTGATAATACTTTTAGTTTCTTTGCAAGTTATTTTTTGCGAAATGGAAATATTGACTTGTGTGCTATTATTAGACAAATAGAATCTACGGAATACGTGGATGATTTATTCGAATTGAAGAGTAGATATGGAGTGCCAATGCTCAGGCAGTTTGCAGAACTAGTCAACAGAGAAATGTTTTGGGTTGTGACAGAAGTTTGTTCTGAACACAATCTTGTTCGACGTAGTAAAATAATAAAACAATTTATAAAAATAGCCCGTGAGTTTTTATCCTCATCCATTGTAATTTTTTGTTACACGAGTATCCTAATATCTTTTTGTTTGCTAAACAGGACAATGTAAAGAATGCAAAAATTTCAATTCCATGTTTGCGATTGTGTCTGGCTTGGGTCATGGGGCTGTCTCAAGATTAAGAGCTTCTTGGGAGAAACTGCCAAGTAAATATCAAAGGCTATTTAGTGACTTACAAGAATTAATGGACCCGAGTATTAACATGAGCAAATACCGACAATTAGTAGCATCTGAACAAACGCAACCTCCTATAGTAAGTTCTCATGTTACTTCTAACTATTAGTTACATACTTTGTTCTTTTTATTATGCAGTGGTATAACATGAAATGTTTCTATTTCTTTTCAGATTCCATTTTATCCAGTAGTAAAGAAGGATTTAACGTTCATACACCTTGGTAACGATTCCAGAGTGGAAGGTTTGGTAAATTTCGAAAAACTGAGGATGATAGCGAAAGAAGTGAGAACGTTAACGAACATGTGTTCTTCACCCTACGATCTATCAATAATGTTAGAAAGAGGTGGCCAGCCACCTAGTTCTGCCATGGTTGCGTTAAATCAAATGACTACTGGAAATCAAGGTAATCTAACTTTAGTATGTAGAAACAGAACCAGCAATGTGATGATTCGTTTTTACTAACAGTGTTGCAATGTCCAGGAGGACAAACGGCAACAGTAAAAAGGCGGAAAAAGTCTACCGCTGCACCAAATCCGAAGAAAATGTTCGAAGAGGCTCAAATGGTTCGAAGAGTGAAAGCGTACCTTGCCAACATGAAAGTAATAACTGACGAGGAACGATTACATGCTTTGTCTGTGGAATGCGAACTCATTGCAGGAACTGCCGCGTAGCCCAGAGGTACCTCTCAGTGCAAGCAGAGGAAGAAGGCATCCTTCGCCTACTTTGTCGACTACAAGTAGTGCTAGCAGCACCAGTGAAGGTAGAAAGAGTATACAAGGTAGGATATTTTTATCTTTCGTTTGAATTAATTATTATGTAATATTAATTATTATAAAATATTAACTATTGTGTATTTTCAGGTACAAAGTTTGGAGCTGCATCGCCACAAGCAGTACGGAAAATGTTAGCACTTTCTGATCCCCACAAAACTCGTCCGTATCAACCGAAACATTGCCCACCAGCACTTCCAGTGCCTGGATTGGCATTGCATTCCAGCGGATTGGAGCCTAGTCCCGGTGCACCTAGGAGAGTAGGATCTGGTAGCCGAGTTCCTATGCATGAGAGATCCCATAGCGATACTCCTTCCAGTTTACCACCACCTGTCGATCTCAGTGCTGAAAGTAGTAGCGTAACCAGCTTGAGCAATCTTCAGCCGTTAAGAAAAACGTTGACCAGTGGTAAGTTGATTAATTTCGACACATAAAATGGTTCGAAGCGAGATGCTGTCGATCATCGTTTAACATACATTGTATACACACATACAAAACAACTTCAACAGTGTAAAGTTTTTTCTGTGTCTCTATACATATTGCTAGCTTTAGACGATGAATCATACGGTGCTTCTTTTTCTTTTTATTTTGAACATTGTTTCATTGCGACACACAAATACAGCAGACACATCTCGCGAGGTACCATTCAATGCACCTTTTCATTGCTCGTGACCGTACACACTGGTCAGGTCTCGCAAATTCTAAGAAACTATCTCATTTTATATGCACGCTGCACAGCCGTTTACGCAATTCATAAATGTTCCATGTTTATATTTAGCTTATCCATTTTACACGCATCTTGTACGCCGATTACCGTAGCTCGCGCTTCTTTCGATCAATATTATCGTCCCGTGTTATACACACCACGGTCCTGATCCCAGGACGAAGCACATCTAGCTTCAATTTAGATCACTCACCATGGGACATACGGACGCGTGAATCACATCCTTCAACGATTTAATCTCAATGCTATAGTCTATGTCTTTTTAAATCACTTTTTATGAACAAACTTAAATAGACAGTAGTTTCAAATATTTTACTCTTAATACTTTCTTCAGTTTAAAAACTGACTGACAATTGTATTGTAGGAAATATAAATATTGTTCCTGGAAATAATCTCCTTCTGATAAATATCATTTTCCAGGATCTAATATTTTTCCAATTTTCATTTTTTTTCTTTCGGTAAAGATAATAATATGAATCTTAATTTTGTTAGAAGTAGCTAGTAGTCGCTTACAGAAGGACGATCTCTGGTAGGCGTGCATCGAAAAACAAATGCTGTGCCAGCGCAATTTTTAATCGCGGTCAAGTCGACATTTTTGTAGGCGTCAAACTGACGTTTGTTGGCTCTGATTTTTTCAAGTGAGAAAGCAAGAGAGAAAGAGAAAGAAAGAGCGAACGAGTGATATACGGATTACACGCGTTCAATGAAACGCGATTAATATTTGTTAGATAATTAGCAGTTAGCGGGCGCATCGGGGCGAGAAATGGGCTATAGAATGTGTAGTGATAGAAGTGTCTTGGGGACGTGTGCGTAGGTTCGGTGACGAGCAGTGACAGTGGTCACAGTACACAGCTGGACAGCCACAGCGGAAGCAGCGTAGAAGCTGGTGGTAGTCCGCCACCTCAAAGACGGCATCCGCCATCAGGTACGTAAACTTGAACCAAAGAGATCAAATAACTCCATAAGCTCGTGCTCATTACCTCTCTTGTTCCCTTTTTTTGCCCGTTCCGTAGACCGTAGTTTAGAAGGTAGAACCAAAGAAAGAATCTGGAGTGGTCCAACGAGATGAAGTTGCCTTTCCCATTTTTCTTTTTCTTTTTTTAGTTATTTTAGTTTTTATTTTTTATTTAAAACGTCGTCGTGTTATGGACGGCCCGTGTATATCGTGTATGTCGTTGATTGACACAGTAATTGCGCGAAAGTTCGTTTCGTGATACGGTTGGGTGTTGAGTCTATGAGTCTCTGTTTTTCATATTTTTCTGTTGTAATCGCAAAGTGATCCTACAGAAAAGATATTTGTTCTTTTTTTCTAGTAGTGTGTGACGTATCGTTAGATATTTTTGATAGTTAGTAAACAGAGAATGATTCGTTTTTTGAAAACGTGTGATACCTGTTGTACGTCTCTTGATGACTATACGAGTATCCTTCGTGTAATTATCACATCTATTTCTCATTTTTTATTTTTTTCCTCTCTTTTTTTTGTTCTCGTTTGATACTAAAAGTAATCGAAATGTTTTCTCATTACAGTTTGCCGTTTCACACAGTCGTAGTCCGTTTACTCCTCCGAATCATTCGTTTCACTGTCCGGGTCACGATTAGATTCTAACGTTGAAAAGAAAACGTATGTCCCATGGCCACTCATCTTCATTCTCTCTCGTCTATGGTAGTTAAGAAAAAAATCTCCGTGCAATTTAAGCTACAGCATATATACGTTACATTATGTGTATATTACGTACATACACTCTTTTTACCGTACCTATCCGGTACTTTATTTATTTATCGTTTAGCCGAGCGTTGCGCCGATAACGGTAAACGTGCTTTATAGCCGCTTTTATCCCGGGAGTTCCAATTGCTTTCAGTACATTTATCGCTTGAAGCTTTTTCACAGAGACTCGCTTCTTTACGCAGGGGCATTATTCACGCATACACGCATACGTTGATATTTATATAACGACACATCGACCCAATTTTTGCGATCTTTCCACTCGCGGCACTCTAGGAATCTTCCTTCATGTTCAATGAGAGGGACGTCAACAAGCTTATATTTTATTCATTCTTTCGAATAAATATTGTTTACTTTTTCTTAATTAAAAAAGATCTTTGCGATTTTTATCGCTCGTCTCATTTATTTACATCAAGAGAAAAAGATACACAAAGCAAAAATGAAAAAGAGAGGGGGAAAAAGTACCACCAGATGTTAAACCGGTGTGTCATTGTACATTTTGTAAAGAAACATTTCGTATGTGACCTGTGTGTGGTGCAGGGTCTGTTTTGAGAGGTGGTGCACCTCCGTTCCCTCACGCGGTAGCAGTGTTACCTCCGCTTCCTGCCAACCACAATCAGAATCACAACCACAATCATCATCACCACCACCACCACCACCATCATCACCACCAACATTATTACGATCATCACCATCACCAACCCCAAAATCCTCAAGGTGAGTCCGCGATTGTCGTCTTGCCTGTCTTGAGTTTCTCTCCTTGCAACTGGGCTGAATCTTCTCTCTCTGTTTTCATAGTACTCTTTGTTCGACTCTATCTATGATTGCGTTGCTTCCGGATCATCCGTAGTGTTATGCATGACGTAGTAAGATAGTATTAATTAATATATCTCTGGTGAATGGATATCTGTAGAATGATGAATAAAATATGAAACTCGACTAATCGTTCGAACATAGAAAAAAAGATGAGTAGACATTGGTAAATGGGAGTTCTGTACCAACCGGAAGCAACGCGTTAGGCTCGAGGCATTCAGTGATAACGTATACAGCGATGCATCGGCTTAATCTGTATTAATCGCTTGCTCGAAGGGTTGGCGTGTGCACGCTAATAATCACGTGAGTATCGTTGCACATGTGTATGCAGGTTGTGCGTGCGTATAGAAAATGATATGCGTTGCATCGACAGTGTGTGACTGTTTTTATTGTGTTGTCGCGTTTCCTCAGGATTAACGGAGAACCGAGGCTTCTTTTCAGGGTATATATTAACTGGTTTTCTGTGCTTTCCTTTTCTTGGGTTCTGATCTAGCGGTGAATAACGAGCGTGTTGTACAGTTTCCTCGTATATGTATATAGCTCGTCTCTTTCGAGCTCCGTTCTGAACGAGTACGACGAGTCTGTTTTATGTTTCTTTTTTTTTTTTTTAATCAAAGAATATGAATTCGTCTTGTTTTTATGTTTGTTGCAATGTATGCAATACATACATAAAAAGGGGGATGAATTTAAGACGAGGACGCAATAAGGAGAGAAAGAATCTACATTTTTTGAATATCTTAATGAATCGTTGTATTTAAAAAATTGTATATTCTACATTTCATTATTCTTCTAATATTTTAATGACATAGTATGTTTAAAAAATTATATTTTATTAAAAATAAATAAGAATTATATTTGTATGTACAGTAAGAAATTTTTCACAGGCTATAATTACTGTCAATTATTGAATCCTATACAATTGCAGAAATTTTTTCATCCTATATTATAACGAGTACTTCACCTTGTATATTTCATGTATTTTAACGCATTACACGCATTCTGTGAATTTTTGTATTCTCATGTTTCCGATAAATGCATAAAAATCCGCAGTTTAACTATTTGCGATGTCCATAAAAAGTACCTACCACTTTTCATATTTTTCGAGTCTTCGTACGAGTCGTGTTCGTTCAGAATTGCAAATGGCGATGGATTACATGGCGGTAAAAAGGATAAGGGGAGAGAGCGGTTGTTGAACAGCAGAAGGAGATGCAGGGATGTGAGAGATCGAGAGAAAGAGAGTCGAGGGTTTTCAGGTACTACGGGATTAGGAGTAGGCGTGGGTCTTGGAGTACCGGCGGCGCTTCCCCCTCCAGGAGTTGGAACGACGATTATGACGACCATGACGACCATGACTACCATGACGTCGATGACGTCGATGACGACGATGCGTCCAGGAATTGGTAGTACACAGTGCCGTCAACCGCCTGCTTACAAAGTTGCAGCGCAGATGGCAAGGTTGCACAGGCTTGGCCGTGCTCACAGCCACGAGGGTGTTACCTACAGGAACGACCATGAAGATGGTACAAAAGCAAACACAATCGCTATACCTAAAATACAATCTACTCTACCTACCACAGTTTTTTCTCTAGACGTATTATCATATATGTCTATACTTTTTACGAATTGATATACTTTTCCGTCCTCGAGGCTTGTTCTCCTTAACACTATCGATATCATAGCGATGGGATTGATATGGAATAAATTATAGCGATCACAATTAATCGTTAGTCTATTAGATTATGAAAATAGTTTTATAAATGATGTTAGATAGTGTTGGCTTTAGATAGAGTGATTTTCGAACATTGATATGAAATTATTGGAATGTGATATGAAATGATAAACTGCTGTTACAGCAGAGGTATGCGTAACTTCCTTGTTAAGATTAAAATAGGATTCAGAGGAACGAATAAGGTTGTGCTTACGTAATGAATAATAGGGTAGAGTGAGCGGAATAGTAATTAATTTTTTTTTTAGAAGAATGAGAATTTTTGTAAATACTTGTACATAAAGAACTTTCGTGTATAGAGATCAGGATTCCTTTATAAAATGGCTCTTAGAGTGTAAAGATATAAAAAGGGATAAATGTATTTTTTTAAATATATTACTTCCTTCAAAGGATATTAAGATATAAAGAGATGTGAAATAATAGCTTTAAAGTTTTCTTTAGATTTAAGATGTAAAAGAAGCGAAAGAATCGAACAAGATTATCAAGGAATATTGATCAGTCCCACTATTGACTATCGATAATGCACGGAAAAAAATGTTAATTACAGTCTTTAATTTTGTTCGCATTTCGCTTATTTGCCGCATAATATTTTTAACATTTTTTGCTGCATTTTCGTTTTATCTTTTCAGACATGGTACATTTATATCAGTCTTTTATCGCGTAATTATTTGTATTTCATTGAATTCGAGTTTCTTAATTCATTATTATTAATAATATAGCATTTATTAATAATAAAATTTCTTCAGAAATTATTAACTTTTAAATTTCTAAATCCAAATAAGGTACATAATATCCTAAATGTCAGTAAAAATTATAGACTGTTATCATGTCTGAAAACTATTAAATGCACTCAAACTCAAATAAACTGTAATCGTTCAAATTGTTCGCGACTGCCACACTTTGTTCAGTAACATTTTTCACCGTAATGATCAACGAATCTACGTGACGTAGAATATCACGATGAATTCAATAACGATTACTTCTTCCAACTCTGAAACACTCGAATAGTAGCACAGAAAGCTCTAGTTCCTGCAAAATACCGTATAACATTATCGAACAGTCATGGAATCTTCTTTTTTTCCAATGGATGAGTTATACAATGAACACTAAGTACTTACACACCGTTCTCTATCTACCTTTAAGCTATTTCTATCGATTAAGTATTTACAATGTATGTATAAACACACGCACACACATACACAGAAGTCTACGGACGATTTTCAATCGTTATTGTTTGTTATTCGATGTACATGTTAATTATTTATCTAATTTATCTTCTCATCGACGATCGCATCTGAACTTGTAAATAACGAACACATATCCGCATATGTTTCACTTGTACATTTTTAATGCAAAGTGCCTGTGTAACCACGTGTTTTCTGTGTGCATAACTTATAACTTTGTGTTTTATATTTTCCTTTCAGTATTTTGATTTTTTTTCTTTCTTTTTTACTGAAATTTATTTTGACCTTAGAATTATTCAACGCGTACGCACTGTGTTTATGCGTAATAGAAATCTGCATTTCGATAAGCAAAAAATTCGTTGCATATTATAGCAAATTGTAATTGTATCGATGTATTTTTCATGCACTTGCTGTTTTTCTTTTTTCCTTTTTTTTGGAAGCCTGTTGCAAGCAGATGGTACGATTTTCGATTGCGATAATTTATATTTCATCTTTGCATATTGTATAGTTTCGTATTCCACCCTCCGTGTCGAGGCATGACAGCATGCTTGCGTCCAATTTTCTTCTTTCTTTTTTGTTCTTATTTGCACGTCACGTCACGTCACGTCACTCCACGATCCCTTTTGTTTCGACCGATTTGATTTCTTTCGATACATAGAATTTGTTACATTTTACAGAGTCGCAATTTTATAGCTGGTTTCTTTAAAGGAATTCGATGATAATTCAATAGATGTATTCTTTGTTTCTCTTTTTCCACCAAGAGACTTGCTACTTTGGCGAATATGACTTTACTCTTTAGTTCATTCATGGAATGTATATTAGAATCTCTTATTTTATCTTCTTATTTGATTTATTTTCTATTTAAGTTCCTTCTCTTGTTGAATCGCGTTGTGCTAATTTTTTTTCGAAACTGTAGTTTCTGTACTGAAATCTGTTGCTATGCATTAGTAGGTTTTATTTTATGCATTCTTTAGCTGTCGACTAGTTGTTGGTAAGAGAATTATAGAATAATACAGCTAGAAAAGTAGATGAAAGAATTTGTAGTAATGTAACAAAGTGTATTTGAATTTCTAAGTTAGTAAATTAATATAGATTATTCTGTGTATAGGCAATTAGTTAGATCACTTTACATTGCTTCAATTCATAGTATTCGTAGTACATTTTTTTAGAAATTTAATAAATGAAAATTCAGAAATTACAGTTTCAGAAAAAAAGTATAGTACGAGTTTCAAGTAACTAGCATAAAAATTTGTTTTCTTTTTTACAATTATCATTATTACATTATACTTTGACATAGTATTAAATTACATCCTAACAGGGAAACCGTAACAAATTATAAACTCTAACGTCGATTAAAAATTCTGAAAATATATAGATATCAGTGTCAAAATTGAAAAATTCAGCCAACGTAGACAAGTCACCCGAGCATACTCCATCGAAATATTATTTTATGACTCTAAAAGAGCAAAAGAAATGATCATTAAAGGAAACGTTACAATTTTTCAGACGACGAAGACGCACAAGTATCAGCGGTTTAAAATGGTCCACGACGCCTGTAAAGAGTTCCCGGTCATCATTATGCTTCAGTTCCTCAACAGATTGTCATTTCCCGCGACTAGAAGAGGAACAGTTTCGTCGTCAACTTACGTGCCACGTGTTAAACGATTCCCTATTAAGAAAGGAATCCGAAACAATTTCTCGAACTTTGCACCCGCTTTCAAAGTCTCTCTGAATATATAAGACAAGAAATTTTTAAAGAATTTGCTCCAATAACAACGGGGTGCATAGACGAAAAATGAAACTGATCGACACACACGCACAGTGCTTTCGATTCAGATATTTCGAGAGCCCTCATACCAGTTTAAGGAAATACTTTGGAGAAGAACGCGCATCGAGGAAGGGGAAGAAGCGCTAGTCTTCCAGAATTATTAAGAAAAAGAAAATGAAAATAACGAGATACAAAAAGAAGAGAAGTTGAGAATCTCACGAGCTGCGCCCGTCGGGATACTACGAAAGCACCAATCACGAAAGAAAGGACATATATATATATACACACGAGGATATATGAAACATGTATTACAAGATCAAAGACAAGAAAAGACAAAACGAAGAACGACATAGAATACGTTTGTATCAGACTGATGATATGTTGTCCGATACAAAGGTGCCACGTCGAGTTTCACGTAGCGGCTACTCAGAGAGAGAAAGAGAGACTAGGCGCGAGAAATTACGGTCATAAGTAATAATTCTCTATAAATGTGTAATAAATCGAGTCCAAAGATGTTATATATACCGCGTAATCGTCGCAGGGAGTACGAATGACGGCGTGTCCTGTATTATATTACTTTTTAGGCCAACCCCCGAACGCCCAGAGTAGCTTAAGTATACGTTTTTTGGTGTACATAGCGTGTAGCGTTTAATGTAGCATATAATTCAGCAAGAATGACGTATGCGTGAATGTGTTTATTGCATGTACGCGTGTTTGGCCGAGAGATAGGAAATTCAATGTGCAAAAAAGCGAATCAAACCAGATACATATGCAAATTTAACGTTTGTCGTTCTTCTTTTTCTTTTATTTTTTTTCTTTTTCTTTTTTTAACGTATCCTTCTTCGATGTCTATCGAATGTGGTTTCGATTGTATCGTATGCAGTCTCTGTCGATGCTCAGATTTTTAGAATTTCGATAATTTCAAGCTACGTATTATTTGTGTTTTTACATTTTTTTTAAAGGCAGATAATTGTGACAAGCTTTCGAGTAATCATTCATTTTTATTTTTTCGCTTGTTGTATACAGTATGAATGTTATTCGTGTGTCACGAAACCAGAAATTTATTGTATCGATGGCGTTTAAGGGGAGACCTGATTTTACGGCTTCGATGTGTATGTGTACGGAGTTTTATCGTTGACGCGATCATAAGTACAAAGTATTTTTCGAGGGACTAACAAGAAAAAGCGAGTCTGTTGCGAGAGGGTGTGTTGTACGAAGATGTATATGTGTATCGTTCCTGGGCTTTTGAAATTCATTTTTAAAGCGTTTATCCGTAATGTACGAGTATGCTTATAGCGCTCGTAGCGTTGTTCCAGCGTTTAATATTATCTAGCGCGAGTGCAGGTTTAGTAGGAACGCGAGGAAGAAAGAAAAATCAATCGAGAATAAAAATTAAAAGTAAAAAGATCGTGTTTGAGGAGTTTGGGTGATAGAAAGGGAGAGAAAGCGAGAGAGCGAATGCGAGTCTGAACGAAAGAAAGAAAGGAAACAAATATAACAACAAGGTATTAAGCGTTTCAGGAAGGAAATTGAGAGAGGATATAATAATCGATATGCATCGCGTATGCTCAACTTATTTTTACCGAAGTAATTAATTATTAATCGAAAACGAATTTTAGATCTGCTGTAACTTATATTTCTCGACCTTCTCGAATTCGATCTATCGTTATCGAAGAATAATATTACGGAGCACCGAAGCGCATTCGTCGATAACTAATATTTTCCGAAATTTTATCAGTATCACGGTACTTTTAGTTTTATATATAAAAAAACAAATATATATTATAAATATATAAATATATCTATATGTATAATCCGCGCCGTGCAAGAAGAGCGTATTAAAACGAAAGAGAACGAAGCAGCAAGATCGCCTCTTTCAAAGCCTCTGTCTCAGGGGAAGAGAGAAGAAATAGATTCCCAAAAGCGAAAGAGAAGACCGCTAAAAGATAAATATCATCGTGCATCTCGCCGACAGGCCGAGACTAATAATTGTTATATCGATAATTCGCCAAGACAACTAAATATTCGAGCTAAAATACCAATGATTTGTGCAAACAAAAAATTCTGCAATCTAAAAAATTCGTTCTCGCGCAAGGCTCGAGAACTATCTATGTCGATGATATTGAACATACGAAAACGCGGTTGTATTAGGGCAGAGAGGGCCTAATTTCGAAGGCATCTCCTTTCGCGATGAACGATCTGCCAAAATGCTCGTGCAAAGCGAGCAGCAGTCTCGAGGATTAACACGGTGCTTCCCTTTTTTCTTTTCTCTCTATTGAGCCCTGAAACGCTCGAAATTCTTGGAAAAATTCTTGAAAAAAGCTAATTCTTGAGGCTTTCGAGCGTGTCGTATATCGACATTCCACGTTGTTGCGTCCCATCGTGAATCATACCCGACACAAATACTTCCCATACGCGACAGACTATTCTCAATGTGTTAATATTGACCAGACCTGTTTTGGAAAACACAAAAGACATTAGCAGATTGTTAAACACCGTGCTGATCCTCGCCACGTTCGATCCGCGCGAACAAATCAAGTCGAACCATAGGACGATCGATAAATCCATGTTAATTCCGCGCTGGGTTTCGCGCGGATCCTGCGGTAACGGCGACATTTACTGCATATTCATATTAATATCTCTTTGTACATATCCTTTAATGACTTTTAAATATTATTAATTAATCGAACGTTCTCAAAGGAAGTGTTTGATAGTGGCGAGCGTTGTGTCCAGCAGCATTTAAAATATCGATCAGAAGGTTTTTAGTAACTCGAGCGTAGAAGGAACAAACGAACGAAACAGGCAGGAAAACGATGCTATTTCCGTTCCCTTTTCTTTTTCATCCGAGCTTTTTATCGTAAGATCGATCATCTTTTGTGTTTTGTTTTACAAACTTTTCCCCGAAACGATCTTCCTGCTCGTGAATTTTCCTTTCCCCTGTTCGTTTTTCTTTTTGCATCTTTGGCGGTTCAAGGATACGCGGTTCATTCCAAGAAGCATTTACGCCTCACCGATTATTTCAATTTTCGCGATTTCGTTCCTCTTTATGAATTTTTCAATTTGTGCTTCATTTCCCCGCGAAATTCAAATTTAACAAATCGATGAATGAAATCGGCAAATTACTAATGATGTTGTCATATGACGTAACGTAATTTGATTAAAAAAGTATTCTTATTAAATTTGAAAATGAATTGAACTTCGTGGTTTGAGATGGAAGCGAGATAAGCGAAAAAGTTGTAAGAAACGAGCGAAATCGTTCAAATGAGAGTAATACGATGAGCCACAGGCGATTATTAAGTTTTCACTAGTCTTGAATTGCCGAAGCTCGAGTTCTCCTTCTTCCTTTAATTTTAAACGAAACGATCCACCTTGTCGTAGAGTTTGTGTAATGCGCGCATGCAAGTATGTTTATGGAGAAAGAAAGAAAGAGAGAGAGAGAGAGAGAGAGAGAGAGAGAGAGCGAGAAAGAGTGTCAGAACATGTAGAAAAAGCCTTTAAACTGTCTTCTTCCACGAACTTCGTCCTCCTTTTACCCCTCGATGACTTCTTTTACTTTTTATTTAATGCCCCTTGCCCTCCCCCGTTCTCTTCTGTTGTTTTTAATTATTTATATTAACTCGAGAATGGAGCGACTGCGCGTCGCGGTCGGCAGTAAGAGCAACAAGGAAAACAGAGAAAAAAGATGCGATCTTTTGTATTTAATTTGTTTAATAAAAAAATCATGGATCATAGTACAACAGCCCCGAGTGCGTTTTTGGTTTCGTGGATGGAAATCAAAGCTCTTTCCTCGTTTATTTCTTTTCGTCTTTATTTTTTAATCCGAACACGCGTCGAAATGCCTTTAATCCTTCATTTAATCCTCTGATACGTTGTTCAGTTCCTCGCGGCGAATATAACCGAGGATAAAACGAAAACTAACACTTAGAAGCTGTTGATCAAGAAAATTACACTAATACTATCGTGAATGAAATTTCACCCCTGGCTCGGCACATTTTTGGTTATTTTCAAAAATGACAAAGTCAAGCAAATGCAATCGACGGGGTCGCAGCAATAATTTAAATTGTATTTGTTGGAAGAGAGAATCAACTATAGGTTTCATATTCGAGTTTCTCTCATATTCAGAAATATAAAAGTTTATAACTAGAAATACTAGTCGACTGTGAATTTATAGTGCGTCTCAGAAAATTAGTTTCTATTGGTTTACTCAAATTACTGGAAAATGGAGCTGCCTCCTTATTGCAACAGTTTGAACGTTATCCTTACTGTATGTAATAAAAAAGTAGAAAATGTATCGTTTGCAATTATTAATATAAGACAAAACTCTGAGTAATGTTGAATATAACGTACGATTAATATATTATGAAGAAACAAAATTTGTACACAAAGTGAAATTTCGCTCATGGTAGCCTTTAAGGGTTAAAAATGGGACAAGACAAGTACAAAAGGAACGATAGAGAAATAATAAGCAAACAACCAAATGAAAAGAGAAAAAGAGCGAAAAGGAAAAGAGAAAATTAGAAGAGCAAAAAAAAAGGAAGTTGGAGTAGAAAAGTGAAAAAAGTCTTTCGTCATCGAATGGCTCATCTAATATGGCTTTTTGTAGATAATAAGAGGCGCGTGAAACGCGCCAATCTTTCCGCGATTTTTCACTTGTTTTCCTCTTTCGACCGATCTCTGTGTACGGTATATATTTATTGACGAAAACGACCGTGCAAAATCGAGAGAAAGCATCGAATTTTTCCATGAACGCCACTGAGTTTCGGTTTAGAAGCTTATTTAGACGTGAACGAGAGGATGTTGAACCAAATTTCCACGATGTACGGTCAAGACACACGCGCAACTAGTGAGGCGACGACCATTGTAATCGTTTCGATTCTTTGCTCTACAAGGTGAAAGCGTTTTAACTCTTTATTTGGTGACTGATTGAAACGATCGAGGATAATTTGATTAACTATCGGACAAATTGCTTAACAAAGTTTATTGTTTATTTTATATTTGGTACTATTTTAAAAATAAAATATGATTTCTCATTGTCCAGTTAAAAAGAGTTTTTGTTTATTTTATTGATATTTAGTAGTTTTTTGATATCAGGCTGAGACGACAATTTAATTAAGCCTTTGTCAAACTTCTTATTTATATATTTAAGTATCGTTTTGTATGCTTATTGCTGGAACAATATTTATGGACACTCATTTTTTTAAGGAAATCACTGAAGAAATTGAATCAAAATGGAAATTCCTTTCATTTATCAGATATCATAATAGTTATTTTACTTTCAATATTTTATATATTTTTTTAGAAATACATCAATATTCGTTATCTAGATATTGTTATTTTGCTATCATTGAGTCGTCGTTGTATAATTCATTTATGGTAATTCTTAATTTCTTCGTTAAAATAGAGAGGCAAAGAAAAAATGAGACTTTTGGGTTGATTTTGGAGAGACTATTAGAATTCATATATTCATTATCGTACGTAGTTTCTAATTGAAAGTAAAAGAAAAGGTGAGGAAAAATGGGGTACAAAATTGCGATTTATTATAGCTCTGAGTATCGTACTTCTTACGAAATATATCTAAAATTCATAAACGAAGAAAGGAAGGTTGTGTATTTTTATTAGAAAGAGAAACAAATCGAAAAAAAAATGGAACGGTGGCCAAATAAAGAGTTAGAAGATCGTATTTTTATAAGGTTTGTTACGAAATAGAACGATAAGCTGGAAATATCGAAGGTCAATGAGAGGGTATCGTATATAAAAGGAGAATCCGTGGGAACGAAACTGGTGGTGATACTACTACTACTATTTTGTACGATATGATGTTTTTGTATATCTGTCTACCGTATGTATAAGAACGAAGTCTACCGATTATTAAAGTAGATGGTTCAAATTGTATCGAACACGTATTAAACGATTTGTAGCGTGATGGACACAAAACTCCGGCTGTATTTACGATGAGTCACACATAGATGTTGTTCCCATTAATGTACACCTGTAAAATCCCTATCGAACAATATACGAGCTACTAAAGGATTGATAAAGGCTACTTTGTAATTCATTCACATGCGACGTCTCTTTGATTAAATATTAAAATAATAAACATTAATTGGAATTATTAAATCTTATTTTTATAAAATAGCAATTTTCATTCGAAGTCTTCGAATCTTCTTTATACGTATCGTTGCTCCGATTTTCTGGATCTTTACTTTGCGTCTATTAGACTTTAATTTCAATTATCAGATTTGTACCTTTTAGATATCAGATTTTGTTCGTGGAAAACGAGACTTTGATATCCTTAGTTCCGAGAAATTGAAATTATCGCGGCATGCTAACAAATGGAGCTATTAGATCTTATTTATAGATATTATTTATATTAGTTTCAATTATCAGATTTTGTTCGTGGAAAAGGACACTTTGTATCTTTAGTACCGAACAATTGAAATTATCCCAGTCTTCTAAAAAATGGAGCTAAATCTAATTTATAGCGGTACAGAACCTTTCTCTACATCCGATATATTCGTCGAAATTTATAGCTGAATCTTTGCCTATTTTTACCCGAATAATTTGCAAAATTAATATCGATGGTATTATGTTATGTTATTCAAATCGTTGTAGCTGGTTTGATTACTCGACTTGCTTGGCTGCGGTACAAGAATTACTAAACTAACTCTTTGTTAAAACGTGGAATATCTACCGAGCGTAAAGATGCTAAGTAACGCGCTAATACGACCTCACCAGAGAATGACTTTCCGTCACGATGATGCTGCAGAGGATAACTATGATGGGGTGTGTCTAAGCACACGAGATCACCGAATTCGTGGAGAGATGCCTTCGTTCGGAAAGTGAGGGAAATTGACGTTGCTGTTAATTGGTCAATTTCCATGTTGGTGGTTAGAGAAGGATGCTAGCCGCCCATGAGGGAAAGTTGCTAGCGGGAAACATCGTTCGTCAGAAAAATAGATTTCCCCTATCTTCCTGTAGTTGGGACAAAGACTGTCTGTCTGTTTGAAGGACTTTAGTTAACTAAATCTTAAGATTTATAACGGGACGTCAGGCTAGATGCACATGTACTGTGGAGATGCATCGACATTTGGTAATTATCTTACACGGAGAATAGGATCTGCGTGTGGCGAGCCATAGGACAGAAACCGTTGGAATGTTTACTGTCGCGTGCCGCTACAACTATTTTTTTTAACGAGAGCTATAGAATTACTCCATACCTCTGTTAGGTAAAAACGTTTATCCCGTGATCGCGGCTACGTTCGGCGATTGGTTGTCGTCTCGAGTCCAAATTCACTATCATAAATCTGGAACAATTATAATCGAGTTAAGCTATAGAGGCAAAATATTGGGGGTTTTCCGAAGAATTCGAAAGGAAGGTCCCGGTGTCCTTTCATCTCCGACATATATATATATATATATATATTTTTTATTTATTAACATTTACAATCAATTCTCGCATTGAGAAAACATATATATATATATATATATATATATATATATATATATATATATATATATATATAATGAACATAAATATATAAATACATAAAATATAGATTTCATTTCTAAAAGAAACATTTCTAAAGTTTTTATATTTTTTATTTCTACTTTAACCCTTTGGTGAAGATTCATAAGCGATTGTTTAAAGTATTTCTTGCAAATATAACTGTACGACCTTGTACAATAAACACGACGAGCATTACTTCAAAGCATTGAGATTCTTGAATTACTCTTTACTTTTTAATTTTAACAAGGCGGTGTCTGCGGTTGATTCATGCATTTCTAATACAATTACATGAATTGATATAGTGCGCGGTATGATGTAATTAAGCCGTACATCGACTGTGTAGCGAGGGCAATAGTATCGTCTATCGCCTTTTATAGTCTTCGTTGAAACATTTCACTCTGTTACGTAATTTTTCATTTCATTTATAGCTTTCAATAAATACATCGTTGTACAATAATATTTCAGAGAAATAATCATTGTTGAATATACGATACACGAATTCGCCACGAACGTTTTATGAAACCGAGATAGATAAAGAAATTCACGGATTTACAACATAAAGCAAATTAAAATACGGATTCTACAATTTAAAATATATTACATTAAAATTACCGTGTACAAGTCTAACGCGAGCAATTGAACGTACAAATAGAGGTCCTCTAGCATCCAGCACGTAATTCCTGTTATTTGTCACCGAGATTCAACAGTTTGATTCATCACGATGCTGCGTACGTGAACAATATGGAAAAAGAAAGAAAACATCAGGCTAGAAACATTACAGCGTGCATTTCTTTCTTTAGTTTTTTTCCTTTGAAACATATCGTGTTAACGATATGTAAACAGGAATTCACTAACGTCCGATATTCTGTTTCATACTCTTCTAATTTTGTTTATATTAGATACTCTATTATGATTAGAGCGTGGATGTTTATATAAATTCGTAGCTTTATTTAACACTATTACAGAAATACAATTATGGAAATTGAACTTAAATAGAAATTTCTTTCATTCAATACAATTAAGTATCATAACTCATTTATTACGTTAATCCTTAACAATATAACAGAAACTTTATTTTCAATATTTTCGATATCTTTGCACATTATTCTATGCAATCTGTGCATTTCTACATTTTTAAATTTACTATAAATGTATAATCTATTTATAACTCATCACAATGGTTTAGTTTAAATTACACGTTTGTAGAATACGTCTTACACTTGTCACCAGAGGGCCATCGATATCAACATAGGGCTAGCGATGTTAATGCTTTCTCACTAGTGGTCACATTGACACTGTTTGTTTCAATAAATATAACTTCTAACACAAGTTTTTCTATCCCAGTGTCTAAGGTAAAGGTCTGCTAGGTAAGCCTTACTGAAGAGTCCCAACTAGCAAGATCTCGGACGAAACACTACTTTTCTCTCTTCTCCATTTCCTTTCCTTGTCCACCCTACATCATCCATCCCCCCTATGCTTGAGTCATATGGGCAAGATGGAGTGACAGAAAGGGAAGAGGATGATCTTAGCGACGGAAGATTAATTCAAGAATGCCCATGGGAGCCGCCTCGGACCTAAGACTGATAATATAGGACTTAGGTTTAGTAGAAAGGTAGTCGCGATACACCGTGTGGTTTTTCCGTATTTTTCACACACGGTGTGTACGCGAACCTTTCCGGCCTTATTAGGTTAAGAGTAGGGCCGCTCCACTGGGATACGTCGCAAGAGAGGGTAGGAGAATCAAGCCGGCCTTGGATACAGTGTCCCGCCGCTGGCGTGAGGGAGGGAGAAATCCGTTTTCAATGTTCCTGCCATGTACATAGCCTTCTTCTCCCTTCTTCCATTGTGTCTAAGGCATGAGCCTGCTGGGTAAGCCTTACTGATGAGTCCACTAGCAGGCTCTGGACGAAACACACCTTTTTTTTTCCCTTTTTCTCCGTCTTCTTTCATATATCCGTGATAATTGTAGCTGTTGGCTGTAGATGTCGCTTTGCCGTGGTACTGCAGTATTTTCTTCTTATTTAGATTTCGTAGAAGAAAAATCGGACTTCGGAAAAGTACGAGGCGCCGGGATTTGAACCCGGGATCCGAACGTTTGTACTCTAAGGCGCTAACCACTGCGCCGCCGTCGTCCGACACTAGTTGATATCAAGTGGTGACATTTGCGTTCTCGTGTGCCGCCACGAGAGGAAATCTCGGTGTGGGCGTGCTTTCTGAACGAAGAACACGGATTCGTTGTTCATACTTTTCATTAGGAAAGTGAGGGTGCCCATTGGTTATAGCCAACGTTAATGAATGAAGATAGGAGGAGGAAGCCTCCTACCAACGTGGTTCGTGGGTGACATTGTTTATTGGAAAAATAACTACCCGCTTTCTCCGTAATTTGTAAGAGTGCACAATAAACCTAAGGATTGTTCTAAGGACTATCCATAATCCGAAAATACTTACAGGGTTAGAGATTCCTTCAAGCTATTAAGATTACGTCAAAGGATTCAGTTTATAGTATATAGTATATAGTAGATCAGTATATAGTATAAAGTTTCAGACAGCGCACGGACCATCGTACGCGCCGTAACATAGAGAGTTATAAGAATATACATAAAATAAAATTAAACATCGCAAAAGTAACTTAATTAGAAATGACTACAATGTATGATGTATAATATAATGAATTCAAATTGTCTAAAAAATATTACAAATTTATAAAGATTTTACTATAAAATTTTTTTAAAAGAAGCTGATACTATTATATAGCATTTTCAAGCATTTACGCACATTAATGTAATTATTAGGTCTTAGTTAAGGTCAAATTAATCCAAGGACGGAACATAGAAGTATTTAACACTGAAGCTTTCGAACTAAATTGAAATTCTGTCTTTTTAATTTTCATACAGAAATTCATTCTTTTCCTGAATTAAAATTCTACCTGAAATACTAAATAAATGTTAAGCTCAATATCACAAATCTCGAATAAATACAATCGGATTGAATGACGACAATATCGGCTATGGTAGAATCTAGGTTAAAATGTTAAGGGGTTTTCCTAAAATTCCAAAGGGAAGGCTTCGATGTCTTTTCAGCTCCGACATATATATCTGAACGAATGTTTTTTTTATTTATTTATTTATTTAAATTTTACAATTTGTTCAGTAGGACATTTGGTAAAATATTATAGCTTAGTGGTATAATAATATAACATGTGGATGGTTACCCCCAGCGGGATTCCATTTTCCAAGCTGTTTATTTTATTTCTATTGTGAGGTCTACGGGATGCTTCTTCTTCAGTCTTCTTTCTATTTTGGTTTTATTCGTTGCAACAACCAGCTAGTTTGGGTGTGTTACAAGTCTTTCTTTATACTTTTTTGCATATCTAGCGATTTCCTCTTTGACTGTTGGAATTTTTAAATCTTTTCGTATGTCTTCATTTCTGACGTACCATGGAGCGTTAACTATTGTCCTTAAAATTTTTGCTTGCTTTGTTTCTGTTTTATTTATGTGATTCATTGCTGCCGTCTCCCATAGTAGGACTCCGTATGTCCAGATTGGTTTGATTATTGTTTTGTATAGATTTAGTTTATTCATTGTGCTTAATTTTCTATTTTTTCTATTGGTTAACCAGTACATCTACTTCCTTTTTTCACGTATTCTGTTTATTATTGATTTTATGTGATGCTTCCATGTAAGGTGTGTGTCTAAATGTATTCCTAGATATTTGACTTGCTTTGTTTGTGCTATGCGGGCGCCGTTCAGTTGGATATCTGGTGTTTTTCCTTTTCTAAGTGTAAATGTTATGTGATTGCACTTGATGTTGATTCTGAACTGATGTTCGCTTTTATTTGTTTGCTTTGCAGCCACTTTTCTATTTTTGTAATGTGTTCTTGTAGTAGTGCGACTGCCGTTTCTGGATTTGCGTGCCTCACCAGTATGGCCGTATCGTCCGCGAACGTTAGTATTTTGCTGTTGACAGTTGTTGGTATGTCTGCCGTATATAGTGTGTATAGTATTGATCCTAGGACGATTCCTTGCGGTACTCCTGCCTTGATATCCTTAATTTCAGAATATGCACCATTTATTTTTACTACAAAGGTTCTATTGTTTAAGTAAGATTTGAGTAGTTTATAGATTTGTTTTGGAAATTGCTTTTTGAATGTTTGAAGAAGTTTTTCATGGTTAACTTTGTCAAATGCTTTTTTGATGTCCATAAAGAGTGCCGTGCAATATTGTTTTGTTTCCAGCGCCTGTAAGATTTCATTGACGAGTCTGTGCATTTGTTCTATTGTGGAGTGTTTATTCCTGAATCCAAATTGATGGTCCGGTATTAGTTTTTCTTTTACTATTCTTGGTTTTAGGCCGTTATATTTTATTTCTTCTAGTAATTTGGAAAATGCAGGCAGTAATGATATTGACCTGTAGGATGCAGTTAGATGTGGGTTTTTGTTTGGTTTGGGTAACATTACGATCTGTGCTATTTTCCATAGTGCAGGAAAGTACTGTATTCTTAGAATTGCGTTAATATTATCGTTGTTAGTCTTATTGCCTTTGGGGGAAGGTTTTTTAAGATTTTTCCATTGATCAAGTCAAATCCTGGTGCTTTACTTGTCTTTGTTGCCATAATTAAGTTTGTAACTTCTTGCGCTGTTGTGTTGAGTATGCAGCAGCGTTTATCAGTTGTGTTGCTGACATTTTTTATTCGTCACAATAGTTTGGGAGTTTATGTCTCGTAAGTATCTGTAATGTGTAAGTATACCTTTGGCTGAATGGAAATTTCTCTTACATATGTAGTATCTAAATAGTTTAGAGTAAGTACAAGAAAGGATGTTCTATTTGAAGTGAAGTTTAGTTTTATTTTAACAAGCAATACCCGATGCAAAAACTGACTACAATATCTTCGTACGTCTAACACTCGGCTCACAACGTCTGTCTTCACAGGTCAAAAAATGCTGAGCCTCCACACTCGCACCCTTCTCTCCCATCCATTACTCATTTGGCTTTGACGTCACCAAGGCATACCCTCTTACTTACACACACACTCTCTCTCTCTCTCTCTCTTTCTCTCTTCCCCAGCACTCTTACGATTCTTAGTTTATATGTTAAATTTACGATTTATACTATCCCCAGAAAACTCAAACTTAAATATATGATAGACCAAGCGCATACCCTCCCCTTTTTTTGATATTACACATATAGTCAAAAATGTGGAATCATTGTGTTGAATTGGAAAGTGATAAAAAAATAAGTAAAGTTTCGATGTTGCACGTGATTGTATGAGCACACAGAACATTTTTAGCGAATAAAAAATAGTTTTGGAAGACACGAGACTTATCTTGTATTTTATGCACTCTCTGTGTCCGAACTTCCAGAAGCTCTCTATCTTATGAAGCGTTTTAGATCAGCCGGAAAATTTTATATGTACATACAAGAAGTATACGTTCTAAGTGGAATATTTAATCAGGCTCTTGATACATCAGAAAGAAAATTTATAGAAACCTTCAGAGAGTTGGTTTATTATTATCAAAATTAGTATAAATATGATTAATGGAAATTTAGTTAATGATCGTTTATCATTTTTACGTATCTAAGTGGTGCAAGTATAACATAGGTAAAAAATTAGTGTAGTTTCAAAGTTACATTTCATGCATTTTAAGACTATAATTCTTGACGTAAAAAGCAATATAAATTTGAGCTGCCTCTTATCTCCACAATAAGAAAAGCCAACTTTACCTTTCGTACACGAAAAATGATATTTATGGAACAATAACAATCGTATTATTGCAAGGCTGGGAGAATGAAGTTGTCGAGGTACGACGTGATCCTAGTGTAAACACCAGGATATCCAGCCACAGCACACGCATGACCATAAGACACAGCACCTATTAGGTAGAAGGTTAATTGCTGTCGTATCATCAGTGGTCCGCCGCTATCACCCTTAAACGATCGTTAAATTTTTAATCAAAGATACTGAAATATATCAATCGAATTATATTGAAATAATTATACTATAACTAATATTAGAAGGAAATTAGATTAAATACCATAATGATGTGTGAGAAACTATTAAGTAACTATTAAATATTAAACTAAACTATTAAATTGTGTTTATCCATTATTTTTAAAGTTTAAGACGTCGATTTGATGTTGATTCGAATTAATGCGTCTTCAGACACCGTATAATTTGTAGTTAATCTGTAACTTAATTACCGTACAAGCATCCTTTCCACCCTGAGCATACCCGGCGCATATTACACCATCAGTGATAGGTGCATTAGGAAATTTGGAATAAGCTGTCTTGCATTCGGCGTTGCTAACCACTGGCACTTGTACTTCCATTAATACATCACTTCGTGGTCCTCCTACGAAGAAAATGAGAAAGACGTTTAAGACTGGAACTGTTTAATTTTATTATAAAATTGGTATCACTTACTATATCTTAATGCTCCCCATCCAGCAACAAGGGGGTTATAGCCCACGAAGTCGTTATTTCGTAGGGACTCCTCTATGGGGAGACAAATGGGATGTATGTACTCTGAAAAATAAGAAAACAAATGAAAGTGAAGAAAACGAATAACGAAAAGTATAAGAAAGAATAGTACATGTTTTATGATACAATATGTGTGTATGGTAAGAAATTTTAGGAAACGATTCTCCATTAATACTCGTAGCATATATTCAACAATATTTGAGGACTTACTCGAAAATGGCACCTCCTCCACCAATCTAAGAATGGCAATATCATGATTGTGTATATTGGGAGTATAATCAGGATGTATTAGTTTAGATTCGAATCCCATTTGAATAGGATGCGCTCCGTCGTCATCTCGTTTTAGATTTAAGTCTCCGATACGAACCACGTACAAATCACTGCGTATTGCACAATGTGCTGCGGTCAAAACATGCCTAGCCGATATCAGGGAACCTCCGCACTTCCATTCTGGTTCAGTATCTGGGTTTTGGGGATTATGAAAACCTAATGCAGCGATCCACGGCCAAGCACCTAAAACGCAATAGTTATAGTTGCGAACATACATCATTTTCTCTCGCGTAAGTACCTTTAAAGTTCATTCTTCGTAGTAAATCGCTTATTATTAATCGGAAAGGAACAGATAAAACGTACCAAGCTTAGCTGGTTTACCATCAACCACCCTGGTATGCTCGCCGTTGCTGAAACCACAATATGGTGGACGCAAGGGCACGTACTTATACACAGTTTCTATTAAAATCCCTCTCTTCTCCTTGTTTGGATCGTTTGGACAACAAACGATCGGAGCATGCCCCTCATATCTGCATAGTGATTGCCTCAAAAAATCGGTAGCTGTATGACCCTGTGTCTGCAGTATTTCTTGCAGAGGGTTACATGTTTTAATGTTGAGACAGTTGCCTGTTTGATTGTTCGGTGTTGTACATTCTGGATCAAACAATTTTAAAATAAAACATTTATACAGTTCGAATATGCGTAAGAACGCGACACCGATTACTCAACTTTCGAAATAAAAAGCCGATCAAGTCCACCGGATTGCCCAACAGACAACTTTTGACGTGAAAATATAAAGTTTTAATTGATTAGATATTGTGTTAGCCATACTTGAAAGACAAGGACTACCTTCAACCTCATTTTTTAAATAAACACTTTCTCTGTTCTGCGGTAAATATAATATAGGAATTCAGGATAATTTTTAGTGAATCATTTTATGGAATTAGAAAAATTCTCAGCGACAGTATGTAACACAGTTAGGTAAAAGTGATTCAAATGCAGTACTGACATTAAACTAAAAATCTATAAAGTTGTCATTGGAAATTCCGAGAATATCTTTGCATCTTTATCTTAGGCATTACGCCAATAGTTTTCATGGACGTGATGCAATGTTTATCACGTTCATTTTGTACATAAAACGAGTCGTTGGAATATTCGCGAAGTTAACGAATCTTTTTCTGGAAACTAAACCGAGGAAGTAGACGTGAATAATCAAGTTCAGTTTTGCCACTAACTTCGTCGCCATCTCGAAAATAAAAAATTATAAAAATCGTTTGTATTTTATGTGGTATTGCGTAGCTTCTTTCTTTTCATTGATAATTAACAAACGCGTAAAATTTCGAAATAGCTCGAAGGTTCCGTGACGAGGTCGTATTATAATCTGAAGTGCATGGAAAAAGACAACTTAAAGTGCAAACCTTCGCCAGACACCATGTGAACTAATGGATGCAGGAGAGTAATTAACACCAAACATGCAAACAACACTTTGCGATCCGTCATTTTTCTGAAATAAAGAAGTGACGAATTGAAAAGACGCAGGACTGATAACGATGAATGAATCTAATAAAAGAAACTTGGTTCACACTATGATTCAATGTTTTGAAACAAAGAGCGAAAAACTGTGGCGATTTAGAAGGACGCGGAACTGACAACAATAAAGGAAACCTAGTTCGTATTATAAATTGAATTTGCATTAGAAAAGAAGCACGATCATGTGAAATAGATGATAGGAATGACAGATATCATCGACATACGTTTCAGTGTAATTTCATTTTTGCAAATTGTTTAGTTTAACACTACAACGATTAAACTCGTCGCAACAACGAGCTTTGAAACTTTCATTTGTGCAATTCCCTAAAAAGCGTCATATTACCTTTTGCAAAAATTAACGTTGATCTTTGTTGAGTTAATAAGATGACTACAGAGAACTTAGAAGGAAAATACAAATAGGAAAGTCATTAATTCAGATAACTAGTTAGAGAAAAATCTGGATATTTGTAATTATTAGAACACGTTTCTATATGCACATAGGAAGATTTATAACAGAATGCTCTTTGCTACATAACTTCAAATCTTATTGTTTCTATTCCTACTTACCTCACCATTCTTCGAAAAATAAGATACAGTTGCACCAACTTCCTTCTAAGTACTTATTTATACCATCATTTTGTCGCTTCTCTTACAATTATGTATTATATAGCGCATTCAGTCGTACATTACTTGTTGATAGTTCTAGTACTAAAATCTGTAAAATACCAATAACATGGTAACAGAAATAAACACTTTTGCACGTAACACATCACATAAAAGTTACTTCTACGATAAAAACTGTTTAGTTGTGTGACAAGTGCAACTTTAATTGATCTTAAAAATGATTGATCTGTAGTCACAGAATTATCAAAAACCAAATTCGATCAATCTTACGACCCTTTTACTTACACATTTGACGGCTAATTGAGAGATGCCTGTCACGATGAGAGATGTTTTTAAACTTTTTTATGCTCACTTTTACGAAAATCTTCTAATTCTTCGACAATGGTGCTTATATTGAAATATTTCTAATGTCATTCGAAGGTGTCAATTCTCCTCCTTTTTTTAAATCACACAAGAATTTTCACAATATTAACACAATAACACAGTTACATGTGTTCAAAAATACGTTGAACCATGCAATGAATGAAGTATATGTTACCTACAATGAAAAAGAGATTTCCTATACTGGTCCATTCTTTTCCTTATTCTTTGAATACCAGCATATTCTTCGAAATTATGAATAAATCCGGAAAATTGTTTAATCTGAAAAGAGACATAAATTATTAACATCGTTCATCCATAATTATCAATATCATTCAGAATTTTTGTTTTGTGTTGCAGTAAAAGAAGGCAGCAATTCAGTGCTTGATAAATTATTTCTTCCTTGCCTAACACAATTACTTGTTTCTTTCCTTAATCCGTTACTAATAATTCAAATAGACTTAATGGTTCATACGATGAAGCAACATACCAGAATTAGAGAAAATGTGTAATCTTGGGGGGGGGTACCCAAAAATATATAATCAGAGCTATTAACATAGTTTGTAAAATCTTTTATTCTGTCTAACTTGCTATTCCATGATCACATTGAGGTCCTTTTATTCCAATCACATGACCATGATAATCTGGCTCTTCAATGTATAATATTCCAAAATTTATTGGATGTATAGGATGTAGAAACCATGATATCAAGGTACCCATTCTTTCTTCCCAAGGTACAGTCTCATTAAAAATTAATTGTTTATATTCTAGTAATTACATATTTTCAATAGAGCATAGTCAAAGATATATACCTCAGCAAATATAGGGATGATTTCTTCATAATCAAAATGTCACCAGGCTGTGGCCTTGATGTGTCATTGCGCCACTTCTTCTTTGTCAAATCAGCCTTTTGATTAACACTTTAAAGAAACGTACAAAGTAGTTTTATAAAATATGTATGGAACATGGTAAACATGGCCTATGTTGAAGCCTTCAAGGCATACAAAGATAATGTTCGTCACGTACATGTGTACTTACATACAATAAAAAATGAACTGATTTAACAGTATACATTTTTTTATTCATCATGATAGATTGGGAATTTATGTCCCGTAAGTATCTGTAATGTGTAAGTATACCTTTGGCTGAATGGAAATTTCTATTACATATAGCTAAACATGCAGAAATAATGCATTTAATTGGGAAGTGATAAAAGAATAAGTAATGTTCCGGGGATGCACGTGATTGCATGAATAGACAGTAAGTTTTTAACGAATAAAAAATAGTTTTGGAACATGCGAGACTTATCTTGTATTTTATGAACTTTCTGTGTCCGAACCTCTAGAAGCTCTCTATTTTATGAAATGTTCCAGAGTAGTCCAAAATTTTGTATGTACATACAAGAAGTATACGATCTAAGTGAAATATTTAATTATTCTCTTGATACATGAGAAACAAAATTTACAGAACTTCTCAAAAAGTTGGTTTATTATTAGTTTAGATATAATTTGTAAAAATTTAATAAATGCTCGTTTATCATCTCTACGTATCTAAGTCGTGCAAGTATAGCGTACGTAAAAAGTTAGTGTCGTTTCAAAGTTACATTTCATGCATTTTAAGACTATAATTCTTGATGTAAAAGACGATATAAATCTGAGCTGCCTCTTATCTCCACAATAATACATTCCAACTTTATTTTTCGTGCACGAAAAATGATATTTATGGGACACTAATAATTTTGTAACACTGGGATAATGAAGTCATTAAGGTACGACGTGACTCTCGTGTAAATACCCGGATAATCAGGTACGCCGCATTCATGACCAGATGACACAACACTTATTTGATAGTAGGTGAATTGCTGTGGTATCATCAGTGGTCCTCCGCTGTCAGCCTGAAATGATGGTTAAATTTTTAATCATAGTTACTGAAATATTTCAATCGAATTGTATTGAAATTATACTTATATACAGTAATAATCTATTATTGATTTATGTATTGAAATATTCCAATTTAGAATGTATATATTATATGTATTCTGAAAAAAATTAAGATTAGAAGGAAATTAGATTAAGGACCATAATGATGTGTGAGAAATGGGCAAAACTATTAAATTGTGTTTATCTATTATTTTTTATATTCAAGACGTTGATTTGATGTTGATTCGAATTGATGTACCCTCAGACACCGTATAATTTATAGTAAATCTGTAATGTAATTACTCCACAAGCATCCTTTCCATCTCGAGGGTCTCCGCCGGCGCATATTTCTTTATTGGTGATAGTTACGTCAAAATCCTCATAAGCTTTCTCGTATACGGCGTTGGTAACCACTAGCAGTTGCAGTTCCATTAATGCCTTAGTATATGATTCACCTACAAAGAAAATGAGAAGGATATTTAAGAATGAAACTATTTCATTTTATCATAGAATTGATATCACTTACTAAAGTTTAATGCTCCCCATCCAGCAATGAAGGGGTTATAGCCCACGAAGTTTTTATTTCGAAGGGATTTTATTTCTATGGGGAGACAAATGGGATGTATGTACTCTGAAAAATAAGAAAATAAATGAAAGTGAAGGAAACGAATGACGAAAAGTATGAGAAAGAATTGAACATGCTTTATGATACAATATATGTGTACAGTAAGAAGTTTCAGCAATACCCAGTAGCATAAATATTAGAAACACAACAATATTTAAAGACTTACCCGAAAATGGAACATTGTCCTTCAGTTTAAGAATAGCAATATCATTATTGTTCGACTCGGCAGAATAATCGGTATGTATTAGTTTAGATTCGACTTCTATTTGAATAGGATGCGCTCCGTCGTCATCTCGTTTTAGATTTAAGTCCCCGATACGAACCACGTACAAATGATCGTTATCTGCACAATGTGCTGCGGTCAAAACATGCCTAGCCGATATTAGGGTACCTGCACACAGCCATTGTGTTACCCAATGCGGGTTTGAGTAATTACGGAATCCTACTGCAGCGATCCATGGCCAAGCACCTAAAATGCAATAGACATAGTTGTGAACATACATAATTTTTTCTCGCGTGATGAGTTAGAAATTATTGTTATCCATTGGACATTCGACGATGCAGACTCTCAGATAGAAATTTGATTAAGAGAGAAATTGAATTTTGACTTCAATGGAACAACACTTATTAGTTAATTCTATACAGTTTCCACTTGAAGTATACTGAACTCTAGAGTTCGAATATGTAATTTCTTCCCGAACACTTTTTGATCGCCATCCCTATTAATTTCAAGTAAAAACATATTCTTTCTAACATGAACTAAAAGGAGGAAATAATTCAAGTTAATAAACAAAGTTACTACCAATGAAACCGTTGTATTATTATATAATTTAATTGAAACGTACTTTGATGTGCTGATTAGTGCCTTTCAATTTCATCCTTCATAGTATATCGCTTATTATTAATCGGAAAGGAATAGATAAAACGTACCAAGTTTAGCTGGTCTACCACCAACCACCCTGGTATGCGTA
Source organism: Bombus vosnesenskii (assembly GCF_011952255.1). Lineage (NCBI taxonomy): Eukaryota > Metazoa > Arthropoda > Insecta > Hymenoptera > Apidae > Bombus > Bombus vosnesenskii. The sequence continues at coordinate 791,288 of NW_022882991.1, forward strand.
ACGTTGCTGAAACCACAGTGTGGTGGACGCAAGGGCACATCCGAGGTTGCTATAAAACATTTATAGTGAAAGAAGTTATTATATTTAGAGAATTGACAGTAGAGTGATGAATTAATTCGTCTTCGCTGGTTGTTTCACGATTATCCTGGTTATCACATTTGTACGTGAAGCGAGTCGTTGGAATATTCGCGAAGTTAATGAAGCATTTTTCAGAAACAAAACCGGTGAAGAAGTGAATACTTAGGTGGAATTTTCCCATTAACTTCGTGACCATCTCGAAAATAAAAAATCAAACGTGTTCCTTTCAATTTTATGTGGTCACGCGTGACCGCTTTTTTCACTCATAATTACCAAACGCGTAAAATTTCGAAACTGCAGACAACTTAAAGTGCAAACTTTTAGTGCGCCCCGCTTGAACTGATGGATGCAGGAGGACAATTAACCCTTTGAATGCTATGGACGCATATACGAGTCCAGCGAGAGTCTATCTGTGTGGACTAAGGACCCATATATGTGTTTATCAATATTTTCAACCTCCTTGACGTTGATATACAATAAATCATTGTATTACTTTTTATTTTTAATATATTAAAAAATGTCGAATAATCTTGAAGAATATACTGCAAGAGATAGTGAAATAAATGAAAATTACAATTCATTGGACTCCGAAGAAAATGTGGAAAACTATATAAATAATGGATTAGGTACACGTAGAAATAAAAATAGAAAACGGTGTAGAACATTGAGTACGTCTTCGGAGGAGGAAGATCCGCATTTAACTCAAAATATCGAAAACTGTAAACGGACGGAAATGTTCTTGTGGACGAAGAAGAATTTGACGCCCATATTACATATCTTTGACGATGGAAATTCCGGAGTAAAAGTGCATTTGACCGCACAGTCAACACCTTTTGATGCTTTCCAAATTTTCTTCTCGGAGGAATTGGTCTCTCAAATTACCGAACAGACGAACAACTACTTCAAGAATGTAAAAGATCATGAAGCATGTAAAACGAATTCGCGTTTGAACAATTGGCAGAATGACTCAGTCTGCGAAATGTACGGATTTTTCTGTACTATAATGCTAATGTCGCGGGTAAGGAAACTCTCTTTGAGGGAGTATTGGTCCACCGATGAAATGCTGAAAACCAGTATATTCCGGAAAATAATAGCACCAGACAGGTACATGTTATTATTACAAATGTTAAACTTCAATGATCATAACGTAATAAACGATGGCCCGATAATAAAAATACGACCAGTAGTCGACGAACTGAAGAAATCCTTTTCACAGTCATATGAAAATCTGTGTATCAACGAAAGCCTCGTACTATATAAAGGCAGATGTTATTTTAAGATGTTATTTTTATACTGGAAAAAAGACAGAGATAAATCAAAATACTTCAACCTTTGGGATTTCTGGAAACGTTGTTATGACACTCCTTCAACCGTACTTTGAGAAGGGTCATACGTTAATTACGGACAATTGGTATACAAGCCCACAAAATCAATGCATTCGGAACTGTTCGTAAAAATAGGAGCGAAATGCCCCGTATGGAAGAAAGCTTGAAGAAAGGTGAAATTTGTTACCGATCTACGAATAATTTATTGACGATGAAATGGCGTGACAAGAAGGATGTCTGGATGCTATCCACTGTACACGCAGCTAGGTTGATTAAAACGGAAAAACGAAACTATCGAACAGGGTTAAAGAAAACCAAACCATCGTGTATTACAGATTATAACTCTTACATGGGTGCTGTAGACAAAGTTGATATGGTTTTAAGTACACTTAATTCTACAAGGAAAACCATAAAATGGTATAAGAAACTTTTTTCCGTTTGCTAGATTTAGCAATATACAATGCATATATCCTATACAAAAATTCTACTGGTACGAAACAAAAATTTAATGAATTTCATTTGGCAATGGTAAAAGATACTTTACGGAAATATCCACAAGGAAGAAACGTTGTGGGTGGCGGTAAAAAAGATTCGAAAGATATACCGTTTCGTTTAACAGAGAGACATTTTCTATCAAAATGTTCAAATTAAACGGACAAGGCACAATTATCACGAAGAAAATGCGTTGTTTGCGCGAAACATAAAAAACGAAGTGATACGCGATATGAATGCAGAAAATGCGATGTCGGTTTATGTATCGATGATTGTTTTGAGACTTACCACACCCAAATGAACTTCTAATTTTAGTCGATTTGAATTGCTCAAAGTTTTTAGAAAATTGTTGAGAATTGTGGATCTTTGAAGCCGAAATAATGTTACAGGAACACTAAATTTACACTTGGAATTAATATTAGACTAGTTATATACTTATTTCATGGACGATTTCTTATATATTCATGGATACACACTTGCGCGCGTCTCGGCACTTTCTCCTATACCCGACCTATAACCGACTGAATAGTTTACATTCATCTGTTTTCGAGACGTCGCGCACACACATACCTCCACACACCGATACCCGCATACAAGTATCTCTACTACGCATTTAACCCAGCCCAGCACAGAAAATTATACATGTCTCAACAAAAATAATTAAACAATTTTAATTTTATCAATATACATAAAAGTTTTTATTTTGTGAAATGAATCTAGTGTAGATGTAATGCGCATGTGATTTAAAACTAAATATTTCTTTGTTTAAAATATACGTAAAGAACTTTCCATAATTTTTGTTATATTCATTGGACTCAAATATTTAGATTCATTAACACAATTTCAAGTTTAAATATGTTTTACATTTTAATGTTTTTAGTAGAATAATTAATGTTCGAAAATAACTTTCTAGTATTATTTCATTTGGTGTACAGGAATTACAATTATAACTTAGTTCCGCCATGCGTATTCAATTAACATAATTCACACTAGCAGAAAAAGAATTCCGTCTTCAATCATCGCAACCGCTAAGCGCGTGCCGTCCACGCGGATTGCTTTCGCCGGGAGTATCCAGCATTCAAAAGGTTAACGCTAAACATGCGAACAGTATATTGAAGCCAGTCATCGTACTGAAATAAAAAAGTGACGAATTGAAAAGACGCAGGACTGATAACGATGAATGAATCTAATAAAAGAAACTTGGTTCACACTATGATTCAATGTTTTGCAACAAAGAGCGAAAAACTGTGGCGATTTAGAAAGACGCGGAACTGATAACAATAAAGGAAACTTAGTTCGTATTATAAATTGAATTTGCATTAGAAAAGAAGCACGATCATGCGAAATAGATCGTAGGAATGACAAATATCATCGACATATGTTTCTGTGTAATTTCATGTTTGAAAATTGTTTAGTTTAACATTAGAACGATCAAACTCGTCGCAATGACAAGCTTCAAAATTTCCATTTGTGCAAATCACTAAAAAGCACCATAGTACTTTTTGTAAAATAAACGTTGATGTTTGTTGAGTTAGTAAATCGACTACAAGGAACTTAGAAGAAAGGTACAAATAGGAGAATCATCAATTTCAGGTAACTTTTAATAGAAAAATTTGGATATTTGTAAGTATTAAAACACATTTCTATACGTACATAGCACGATTGATAACAAAATACTCTATATAAAATCAATTCTTATTGTATATTTCATTCCTACTCACCTCACCTCTACTGAGAAACGTAGATAGACTTGTACCAACTTTCGTCGAAGTACCTATTTATACCATCACCTTGTCGTTTCACTTACAATTATCTATTATATAGCATGTTTTATCGCACATTACCGATAGTTGTGCTACTGAAGTTTACAAAACAGCAATAGCGTGGTAACAAAAATAAATACTTTCGCGCGTACGACATTACATAAAAGTTACCTTTGCGGAGAAAACTGTTTGCTCGTATTTGCGTGTGCAACTATAATTCATCGTAAAAGTCATTGATTTGTAGACACCGAATTATCAGAAATCAATCACATAAATCTTAAGAACTTAAGTAGAAGAATCTTCTACTTATACGCTTGCTGGCTAACTATGAGATGCCACTCAACGATGCTCATTTTTACGAATATTTCGCAATGCTCCAACAGTGATATTTCACGCTCGCGCTATCATACGTTAACAGTATGTGGTACCTCTCTGTATATAATATATACGCACTCGAGAGAGAGAGAGAGAGAGAGAGAGAGATTGACACATCGTTACTCTTTTTTCGGGAATCAATTTCTTCTTTACCATATTCTTGCCACGGATGCTCCGTATTTTCCTACGAATGGAATTCTCTTCGTTCCCACGTTCCCGGAATTGAGCAAATATTTTAGGACGCAACTAATCAGAATATTCTAAGTTATGATTTACCATTATCAGATTTTTTACGTCAGAAGAAATGCCTGTGTCGTTGTCTAACTTAATAGTTACCATTCCATAATCACTCAAACGAACAATGTTAAGATCGTATAAACCATGATATTCTATCTTACTGTAAAGATACCCAGTTATATTATCCAACTGGATAAGAATATCACGAAATTCAGGTCCTTTTATTCCAATCACATGACCATGACAATGTGACATCAATCACATCACAACCTACAACAGAGATAAGACATCGACCTTCAACGTTCGAACACTTTTCCACATCATACCCTACACCAAGCCCCTCAACATTCTCAAACCAAAACGCATATAAGCCGAGACTTCAGCCAGCTCGGGCAGTTCTTGTTCTAGTTTCTGTTCTTGTGCAGCCCCTTTCTCTCCGGTTCAGTATCATTCTGTTCTTATAAGTGCTAAATTAATAATAATAATAAAGTTCGATAAAAGAAAATTAATAGTTGGGTTACGATTCAGCCTTCTTTTCTCTTACAATCCAATTGTCAATTTTACGTTACAATAATCTTCAATGTAGCTCCTCAATATATAATATTCCAAAATTTATTGCGATGTATAGGATGTACGAACCATGATATTCTAACGCGAGCAATTGAACGTACAAATAGAGGTCCTCTAGCATCCAGCACGTAATTCCTGTTATTTGTCACCGAGATTCAACAGTTTGATTCATCACGATGCTGCGTACGTGAACAATATGGAAAAAGAAAGAAAACATCAGGCTAGAAACATTACAGCGTGCATTTCTTTCTTTAGTTTTTTTCCTTTGAAACATATCGTGTTAACGATATGTAAACAGGAATTCACTAACGTCCGATATTCTGTTTCATACTCTTCTAATTTTGTTTATATTAGATACTCTATTATGATTAGAGCGTGGATGTTTATATAAATTCGTAGCTTTATTTAACACTATTACAGAAATACAATTATGGAAATTGAACTTAAATAGAAATTTCTTTCATTCAATACAATTAAGTATCATAACTCATTTATTACGTTAATCCTTAACAATATAACAGAAACTTTATTTTCAATATTTTCGATATCTTTGCACATTATTCTATGCAATCTGTGCATTTCTACATTTTTAAATTTACTATAAATGTATAATCTATTTATAACTCATCACAATGGTTTAGTTTAAATTACACGTTTGTAGAATACGTCTTACACTTGTCACCAGAGGGCCATCGATATCAACATAGGGCTAGCGATGTTAATGCTTTCTCACTAGTGGTCACATTGACACTGTTTGTTTCAATAAATATAACTTCTAACACAAGTTTTTCTATCCCAGTGTCTAAGGTAAAGGTCTGCTAGGTAAGCCTTACTGAAGAGTCCCAACTAGCAAGATCTCGGACGAAACACTACTTTTCTCTCTTCTCCATTTCCTTTCCTTGTCCACCCTACATCATCCATCCCCCCTATGCTTGAGTCATATGGGCAAGATGGAGTGACAGAAAGGGAAGAGGATGATCTTAGCGACGGAAGATTAATTCAAGAATGCCCATGGGAGCCGCCTCGGACCTAAGACTGATAATGTAGGACTTAGGTTTAGTAGAAAGGTAGTCGCGATACACCGTGTGGTTTTTCCGTATTTTTCACACACGGTGTGTACGCGAACCTTTCCGGCCTTATTAGGTTAAGAGTAGGGCCGCTCCACTGGGATACGTCGCAAGAGAGGGTAGGAGAATCAAGCCGGCCTTGGATACAGTGTCCCGCCGCTGGCGTGAGGGAGGGAGAAATCCGTTTTCAATGTTCCTGCCATGTACATAGCCTTCTTCTCCCTTCTTCCATTGTGTCTAAGGCATGAGCCTGCTGGGTAAGCCTTACTGATGAGTCCACTAGCAGGCTCTGGACGAAACACACCTTTTTTTTTCCCTTTTTCTCCGTCTTCTTTCATATATCCGTGATAATTGTAGCTGTTGGCTGTAGATGTCGCTTTGCCGTGGTACTGCAGTATTTTCTTCTTATTTAGATTTCGTAGAAGAAAAATCGGACTTCGGAAAAGTACGAGGCGCCGGGATTTGAACCCGGGATCCGAACGTTTGTACTCTAAGGCGCTAACCACTGCGCCGCCGTCGTCCGACACTAGTTGATATCAAGTGGTGACATTTGCGTTCTCGTGTGCCGCCACGAGAGGAAATCTCGGTGTGGGCGTGCTTTCTGAACGAAGAACACGGATTCGTTGTTCATACTTTTCATTAGGAAAGTGAGGGTGCCCATTGGTTATAGCCAACGTTAATGAATGAAGATAGGAGGAGGAAGCCTCCTACCAACGTGGTTCGTGGGTGACATTGTTTATTGGAAAAATAACTACCCGCTTTCTCCGTAATTTGTAAGAGTGCACAATAAACCTAAGGATTGTTCTAAGGACTATCCATAATCCGAAAATACTTACAGGGTTAGAGATTCCTTCAAGCTATTAAGATTACGTCAAAGGATTCAGTTTATAGTATATAGTATATAGTAGATCAGTATATAGTATAAAGTTTCAGACAGCGCACGGACCATCGTACGCGCCGTAACATAGAGAGTTATAAGAATATACATAAAATAAAATTAAACATCGCAAAAGTAACTTAATTAGAAATGACTACAATGTATGATGTATAATATAATGAATTCAAATTGTCTAAAAAATATTACAAATTTATAAAGATTTTACTATAAAATTTTTTTAAAAGAAGCTGATACTATTATATAGCATTTTCAAGCATTTACGCACATTAATGTAATTATTAGGTCTTAGTTAAGGTCAAATTAATCCAAGGACGGAACATAGAAGTATTTAACACTGAAGCTTTCGAACTAAATTGAAATTCTGTCTTTTTAATTTTCATACAGAAATTCATTCTTTTCCTGAATTAAAATTCTACCTGAAATACTAAATAAATGTTAAGCTCAATATCACAAATCTCGAATAAATACAATCGGATTGAATGACGACAATATCGGCTATGGTAGAATCTAGGTTAAAATGTTAAGGGGTTTTCCTAAAATTCCAAAGGGAAGGCTTCGATGTCTTTTCAGCTCCGACATATATATCTGAACGAATGTTTTTTTTATTTATTTATTTATTTAAATTTTACAATTTGTTCAGTAGGACATTTGGTAAAATATTATAGCTTAGTGGTATAATAATATAACATGTGGATGGTTACCCCCAGCGGGATTCCATTTTCCAAGCTGTTTATTTTATTTCTATTGTGAGGTCTACGGGATGCTTCTTCTTCAGTCTTCTTTCTATTTTGGTTTTATTCGTTGCAACAACCAGCTAGTTTGGGTGTGTTACAAGTCTTTCTTTATACTTTTTTGCATATCTAGCGATTTCCTCTTTGACTGTTGGAATTTTTAAATCTTTTCGTATGTCTTCATTTCTGACGTACCATGGAGCGTTAACTATTGTCCTTAAAATTTTTGCTTGCTTTGTTTCTGTTTTATTTATGTGATTCATTGCTGCCGTCTCCCATAGTAGGACTCCGTATGTCCAGATTGGTTTGATTATTGTTTTGTATAGATTTAGTTTATTCATTGTGCTTAATTTTCTATTTTTTCTATTGGTTAACCAGTACATCTACTTCCTTTTTTCACGTATTCTGTTTATTATTGATTTTATGTGATGCTTCCATGTAAGGTGTGTGTCTAAATGTATTCCTAGATATTTGACTTGCTTTGTTTGTGCTATGCGGGCGCCGTTCAGTTGGATATCTGGTGTTTTTCCTTTTCTAAGTGTAAATGTTATGTGATTGCACTTGATGTTGATTCTGAACTGATGTTCGCTTTTATTTGTTTGCTTTGCAGCCACTTTTCTATTTTTGTAATGTGTTCTTGTAGTAGTGCGACTGCCGTTTCTGGATTTGCGTGCCTCACCAGTATGGCCGTATCGTCCGCGAACGTTAGTATTTTGCTGTTGACAGTTGTTGGTATGTCTGCCGTATATAGTGTGTATAGTATTGATCCTAGGACGATTCCTTGCGGTACTCCTGCCTTGATATCCTTAATTTCAGAATATGCACCATTTATTTTTACTACAAAGGTTCTATTGTTTAAGTAAGATTTGAGTAGTTTATAGATTTGTTTTGGAAATTGCTTTTTGAATGTTTGAAGAAGTTTTTCATGGTTAACTTTGTCAAATGCTTTTTTGATGTCCATAAAGAGTGCCGTGCAATATTGTTTTGTTTCCAGCGCCTGTAAGATTTCATTGACGAGTCTGTGCATTTGTTCTATTGTGGAGTGTTTATTCCTGAATCCAAATTGATGGTCCGGTATTAGTTTTTCTTTTACTATTCTTGGTTTTAGGCCGTTATATTTTATTTCTTCTAGTAATTTGGAAAATGCAGGCAGTAATGATATTGACCTGTAGGATGCAGTTAGATGTGGGTTTTTGTTTGGTTTGGGTAACATTACGATCTGTGCTATTTTCCATAGTGCAGGAAAGTACTGTATTCTTAGAATTGCGTTAATATTATCGTTGTTAGTCTTATTGCCTTTGGGGGAAGGTTTTTTAAGATTTTTCCATTGATCAAGTCAAATCCTGGTGCTTTACTTGTCTTTGTTGCCATAATTAAGTTTGTAACTTCTTGCGCTGTTGTGTTGAGTATGCAGCAGCGTTTATCAGTTGTGTTGCTGACATTTTTTATTCGTCACAATAGTTTGGGAGTTTATGTCTCGTAAGTATCTGTAATGTGTAAGTATACCTTTGGCTGAATGGAAATTTCTCTTACATATGTAGTATCTAAATAGTTTAGAGTAAGTACAAGAAAGGATGTTCTATTTGAAGTGAAGTTTAGTTTTATTTTAACAAGCAATACCCGATGCAAAAACTGACTACAATATCTTCGTACGTCTAACACTCGGCTCACAACGTCTGTCTTCACAGGTCAAAAAATGCTGAGCCTCCACACTCGCACCCTTCTCTCCCATCCATTACTCATTTGGCTTTGACGTCACCAAGGCATACCCTCTTACTTACACACACACTCTCTCTCTCTCTCTCTCTTTCTCTCTTCCCCAGCACTCTTACGATTCTTAGTTTATATGTTAAATTTACGATTTATACTATCCCCAGAAAACTCAAACTTAAATATATGATAGACCAAGCGCATACCCTCCCCTTTTTTTGATATTACACATATAGTCAAAAATGTGGAATCATTGTGTTGAATTGGAAAGTGATAAAAAAATAAGTAAAGTTTCGATGTTGCACGTGATTGTATGAGCACACAGAACATTTTTAGCGAATAAAAAATAGTTTTGGAAGACACGAGACTTATCTTGTATTTTATGCACTCTCTGTGTCCGAACTTCCAGAAGCTCTCTATCTTATGAAGCGTTTTAGATCAGCCGGAAAATTTTATATGTACATACAAGAAGTATACGTTCTAAGTGGAATATTTAATCAGGCTCTTGATACATCAGAAAGAAAATTTATAGAAACCTTCAGAGAGTTGGTTTATTATTATCAAAATTAGTATAAATATGATTAATGGAAATTTAGTTAATGATCGTTTATCATTTTTACGTATCTAAGTGGTGCAAGTATAACATAGGTAAAAAATTAGTGTAGTTTCAAAGTTACATTTCATGCATTTTAAGACTATAATTCTTGACGTAAAAAGCAATATAAATTTGAGCTGCCTCTTATCTCCACAATAAGAAAAGCCAACTTTACCTTTCGTACACGAAAAATGATATTTATGGAACAATAACAATCGTATTATTGCAAGGCTGGGAGAATGAAGTTGTCGAGGTACGACGTGATCCTAGTGTAAACACCAGGATATCCAGCCACAGCACACGCATGACCATAAGACACAGCACCTATTAGGTAGAAGGTTAATTGCTGTCGTATCATCAGTGGTCCGCCGCTATCACCCTTAAACGATCGTTAAATTTTTAATCAAAGATACTGAAATATATCAATCGAATTATATTGAAATAATTATACTATAACTAATATTAGAAGGAAATTAGATTAAATACCATAATGATGTGTGAGAAACTATTAAGTAACTATTAAATATTAAACTAAACTATTAAATTGTGTTTATCCATTATTTTTAAAGTTTAAGACGTCGATTTGATGTTGATTCGAATTAATGCGTCTTCAGACACCGTATAATTTGTAGTTAATCTGTAACTTAATTACCGTACAAGCATCCTTTCCACCCTGAGCATACCCGGCGCATATTACACCATCAGTGATAGGTGCATTAGGAAATTTGGAATAAGCTGTCTTGCATTCGGCGTTGCTAACCACTGGCACTTGTACTTCCATTAATACATCACTTCGTGGTCCTCCTACGAAGAAAATGAGAAAGACGTTTAAGACTGGAACTGTTTAATTTTATTATAAAATTGGTATCACTTACTATATCTTAATGCTCCCCATCCAGCAACAAGGGGGTTATAGCCCACGAAGTCGTTATTTCGTAGGGACTCCTCTATGGGGAGACAAATGGGATGTATGTACTCTGAAAAATAAGAAAACAAATGAAAGTGAAGAAAACGAATAACGAAAAGTATAAGAAAGAATAGTACATGTTTTATGATACAATATGTGTGTATGGTAAGAAATTTTAGGAAACGATTCTCCATTAATACTCGTAGCATATATTCAACAATATTTGAGGACTTACTCGAAAATGGCACCTCCTCCACCAATCTAAGAATGGCAATATCATGATTGTGTATATTGGGAGTATAATCAGGATGTATTAGTTTAGATTCGAATCCCATTTGAATAGGATGCGCTCCGTCGTCATCTCGTTTTAGATTTAAGTCTCCGATACGAACCACGTACAAATCACTGCGTATTGCACAATGTGCTGCGGTCAAAACATGCCTAGCCGATATCAGGGAACCTCCGCACTTCCATTCTGGTTCAGTATCTGGGTTTTGGGGATTATGAAAACCTAATGCAGCGATCCACGGCCAAGCACCTAAAACGCAATAGTTATAGTTGCGAACATACATCATTTTCTCTCGCGTAAGTACCTTTAAAGTTCATTCTTCGTAGTAAATCGCTTATTATTAATCGGAAAGGAACAGATAAAACGTACCAAGCTTAGCTGGTTTACCATCAACCACCCTGGTATGCTCGCCGTTGCTGAAACCACAATATGGTGGACGCAAGGGCACGTACTTATACACAGTTTCTATTAAAATCCCTCTCTTCTCCTTGTTTGGATCGTTTGGACAACAAACGATCGGAGCATGCCCCTCATATCTGCATAGTGATTGCCTCAAAAAATCGGTAGCTGTATGACCCTGTGTCTGCAGTATTTCTTGCAGAGGGTTACATGTTTTAATGTTGAGACAGTTGCCTGTTTGATTGTTCGGTGTTGTACATTCTGGATCAAACAATTTTAAAATAAAACATTTATACAGTTCGAATATGCGTAAGAACGCGACACCGATTACTCAACTTTCGAAATAAAAAGCCGATCAAGTCCACCGGATTGCCCAACAGACAACTTTTGACGTGAAAATATAAAGTTTTAATTGATTAGATATTGTGTTAGCCATACTTGAAAGACAAGGACTACCTTCAACCTCATTTTTTAAATAAACACTTTCTCTGTTCTGCGGTAAATATAATATAGGAATTCAGGATAATTTTTAGTGAATCATTTTATGGAATTAGAAAAATTCTCAGCGACAGTATGTAACACAGTTAGGTAAAAGTGATTCAAATGCAGTACTGACATTAAACTAAAAATCTATAAAGTTGTCATTGGAAATTCCGAGAATATCTTTGCATCTTTATCTTAGGCATTACGCCAATAGTTTTCATGGACGTGATGCAATGTTTATCACGTTCATTTTGTACATAAAACGAG